>NC_079224.1:305833-611666 GCF_029633865.1 Lampris incognitus | reverse complement strand
TATAAAACAAACAAACATGAGGATAAATAAGTCTATAAAACAAACAAACATGAGGCTAAATCAGACTATAAAACAAACAAACATGAGGATAAATCACACTATAAACCAACAAACATGAGGTTAAATCACCTATAAAACAAACAAGATTAAATCAGACTATAAAACAAACATGATAAACCAGACTATAAAACAAACAAACATGAGGATGAATCAGACTATAAACCAACAAACATGAGGTGAAATAAGCTATAAAACAAACGAGGATAAATCAGCTGTAAAACAAACAAGCATGAGGTTAAATCAGGCTATAAAACAAACAAACATGAGATTAAATCAGCTGTAAAACAAACAAACATGAGGATAAATCAGATTATAAAACAAACAAACATGAGGATTAATCAGCTGTAAAACTAACAAAAATGAGGATAAATTAAACTATAAACCAACAAACATGGATAAATCAGACTATAAAACAAACAAACATGAGGATAAATCAGACTATAAAACCAACAAACATGAGGATAAATTAGCTATAAAACAAGCAAACATGAGATTAAATCAGCTATAAAAAACAAACCTGAGGATAAATCAGACTATAAAAAAAAACCTGAGTATAAATCAGCTATAAAACAAACAAACCTGAGGACAAGTCAGACTATAAAACCAACATGAGGATAAATCAGATGTAAAACAAACAAGCATGAGGATAAATCATGCTATTGAACAAACAAACATGAGGATAAATCAGACTATAAAACAAAAAAACATGACGATAAAACAGCTATAAAACAAACATGGGGATAAATCAGATTAGAAAACAAACAGACATGAGGATAAATAAGACTATAAGACAAACAAACATGAGGATAAATCAGCTATAAAACAAACAAACATGAGGACAAGTCAGACTATAAAACCAACATGAGGTTAAATCAGATGTAAAACAAACAAGCATGAGTATAAATCATGCTATTAAACAAACAAACATGAGGGTAAATCAGGCTATAAAACAAACAAACATGAGATTAAATCAGCTGTAAAACAAAAAAACATGAGGATAAATCAGATTATAAAACAAACAAACATGAGGATTAATCAGCTGTAAAACTAACAAAAATGAGGATAAATTAAACTATAAACCAACAAACATGAGGTTAAATCAGCTATAAAACAAACGAGGACAAATCAGACTTTAAAACCAAAATGATAAATCAGACTATAAAACAAACAAACATGAGGATAAATTAGTCTATAAACAAACAAACATGACATCAAATCAGCTGTAAAAAAACAATCATGAGGATAAATCAGATTATAAAACGAATAAACATGATGATAAATCAGCTATAAAACAAACAAACGAGGATAAATCAGCTATAAAACAAACACACATGAGGATGAATCAGACTGTAAAACAAACAAACATGAGGATGAATCAGACTATAAGACAAACAAACATGAGGACAAATCAACTATAAAACAAATAAACATGAAGATAGTCAGACTATAAGACAAACAAACATGACGTTAAATCAGCTATAAAACAAACGAGGACAAATCATACTATAAACCAACAAACATGAGGTTAAATCACCTATAAAACAAACGAGGATAAATCAGACTATAAAACAAAAAACATGAGGATGAATCAAACTATAAACCAACAATCATGAGGTTAAATCAGCTATAAAACAAACGAGGACAAATCAGCTATAAAACAAACATGGGGATAAATCAGATTATAAAACAAACAAACATGAGGATAAATAAGACTATAAGACAAAAAAACATGACGATAAATCAGCTATAAAACAAACAAACATGAGGACAAGTCAGACTATAAAAACAACATGAGGATAAATTCGATGTAAAACAAACAAGCATGAGGATAAATCATGCTATTAAACAAACAAACATGAGGGTAAATCAGACTATAAAACAAAAAAACATGACGATAAATCAGCGATAAAACAAACATTAGGTATAAATCAGATTATAAAACAAACAGACATGAGGATAAATAAGACTATAAGACAAACAAACATGAGGCTAAATCAGACTATAAAACAAACAAACATGAGGATGAATCACACTATAAACCAACAAACATGAGGTTAAATCACCTATAAAACAAACAAGATTAAATCAGACTATAAAACAAACATGATAAACCAGACTATAAAGCAAACAAACATGAGGATGAATCAGACTATAAACCAACAAACATGAGGTGAAATAAGCTATAAAACAAACGAGGATAAATCAGCTGTAAAACAAACAAGCATGAGGTTAAATCAGGCTATAAAACAAACAAACATGAGATTAAATCAGCTGTAAAACTAACAAAAATGAGGATAAATTAAACTATAAACCAACAAACATGGATAAATCAGACTATAAAACAAACAAACATGAGGATAAATCAGACTATAAAACCAACAAACATGAGGATAAATTAGCTATAAAACAAGCAAACATGAGATTAAATCAGCTATAAAAACAAACCTGAGGATAAATCAGACTATAAAAAAAAAACCTGAGTATAAATCAGCTATAAAACAAACAAACATGAGGACAAGTCAGACTATAAAACCAACATGAGGATAAATCAGATGTAAAACAAACAAGCATGAGGATAAATCATGCTATTGAACAAACAAACATGAGGATAAATCAGACTATAAAACAAAAAAACATGACGATAAAACAGCTATAAAACAAACATGGGGATAAATCAGATTAGAGAACAAACAGACATGAGGATAAATAAGACTATAAGACAAACAAACATGAGGATAAATCAGCTATAAAACAAACAAACATGAGGACAAGTCAGACTATAAAACCAACATGAGGTTAAATCAGATGTAAAACAAACAAGCATGAGGATAAATCATGCTATTAAACAAACAAACATGAGGGTAAATCAGACTATAAAACAAAAAAACATGACAATAAATCAGCGATAAAACAAACATGAGGATAAATCAACTATAAACCAAAAATACATGAAGATAATCAGACTATAAGACAAACAAACATGAGGATAAATCAGCTATAAGACAAACAAACATGAGGACAAATCAGCTATAAAACAAACAAACATGAGGATAAATCATACTATAAACCAACAAACATGAGGTTAAATCACCTATAAAACAAACGAGGATAAATCAGACTATAAAACAAAAAACCTGAGGATAAATCAGACTATAAAACCAACAAACATGAGGATAAATCAGCTATAAAACAAACAAACATGAGATTAAATCATCTATAAAAAACAAATGAGGATTAATCAGATTATAAAACAAAACAACATGAGGATTAATCAGCTATAAAACAAAGAAACATGATGATAAGTCAGACTATAAAACCAACATGAGGATAAATCAGATGTAAAACAAACAAACATGAAGATAGTCAGACTATAAGACAAACAAACATGAGGACAAATCAGCTATAAAACAAACAAACGAGGATAAATCATACTATAAACCAACAAACATGAGGTTAAATCACTTATAAAACAAACGAGGATAAATCAGACTATAAAACAAAACATGAGGATGAATCAAATTATAAACCAACAATCATGAGGTTAAATCAGCTATAAAACAAACGAGGACAAATCAGCTATAAAACAAACAAACATGAGGCTAAATCAGACTATAAAACAAAGAAACATGAGGATAAATCAACTATAAAACAAACAAACATGAAGATAGTCACACTATAAGACAAACAAACATGAGGACAAATCAGCTATAAAACAAACAAACATGAGGATTAATCAGCTGTAAAACTAACAAAAATGAGGATAAATCAAACTATAAATCAACAAACATGTGGATAAATCAGACTATAAAACAAAAAGACATGACGATAAATCAGCTATAAAAAAAACATGGGGATAGATCAGATTATAAAACAAACAAACATGAGGATAAATAAGACTATAAGACAAAAAAACATGACGATAAATCAGCTATAAAACAAACAAACATGAGGACAAGTCAGACTATAAAACCAACATGAGGATAAATCAGATGTAAAACAAACAAGCATGAGGATAAATCATGCTATTAAACAAACAAACATGAGGGTAAATCAGACTATAAAACAAAAAAACATGACGATAAATCAGCGATAAAACAAACATTAGGTATAAATCAGATTATAAAACAAACATTAGGTATAAATCAGATTATAAAACAAACAGACATGAGGATAAATCAGACTATAAGACAAACAAACATGAGGATAAATCAGCTATAAATAAACAAACATGAGGATAAATCAGATATAAAACAAACAAACATGAAGATAATCAGACTATAAGACAAACAAACATGAGGATAAATCAGCTATAAATAAACAAACATGAGGATAAATCATACTATAAACCAACAAACAGGTTAAATCAGTTATAAAACAAACGAGGATAAATGAGACTTTAAAACAAACAAGATAAATCAGACTATAAAACCAACAAACATGGCGATAAATCAGCTATAAAACAAACAAACATGAGGATAAATAAGTCTATAAAACAAACAAACATGAGGCTAAATCAGACTATAAAACAAACAAACATGAGGATAAATCACACTATAAACCAACAAACATGAGGTTAAATCACCTATAAAACAAACAAGATTAAATCAGACTATAAAACAAACATGATAAACCAGACTATAAAACAAACAAACATGAGGACGAATCAGACTATAAACCAACAAACATGAGGTGAAATAAGCTATAAAACAAACGAGGATAAATCAGCTGTAAAACAAACAAGCATGAGGTTAAATCAGGCTATAAAACAAACAAACATGAGATTAAATCAGCTGTAAAACAAACAAACATGAGGATAAATCAGATTATAAAACAAACAAACATGAGGATTAATCAGCTGTAAAACTAACAAAAATGAGGATAAATCAAACTATAAATCAACAAACATGTGGATAAATCAGACTATAAAACAAAAAGACATGACGATAAATCAGCTATAAAAAAAACATGGGGATAGATCAGATTATAAAACAAACAAACATGAGGATAAATAAGACTATAAGACAAAAAAACATGACGATAAATCAGCTATAAAACAAACAAACATGAGGACAAGTCAGACTATAAAACCAACATGAGGATAAATCAGATGTAAAACAAACAAGCATGAGGATAAATCATGCTATTAAACAAACAAACATGAGGGTAAATCAGACTATAAAACAAAAAAACATGACGATAAATCAGCGATAAAACAAACATTAGGTATAAATCAGATTATAAAACAAACATTAGGTATAAATCAGATTATAAAACAAACAGACATGAGGATAAATCAGACTATAAGACAAACAAACATGAGGATAAATCAGCTATAAATAAACAAACATGAGGATAAATCAGATATAAAACAAACAAACATGAAGATAATCAGACTATAAGACAAACAAACATGAGGATAAATCAGCTATAAATAAACAAACATGAGGATAAATCATACTATAAACCAACAAACAGGTTAAATCAGTTATAAAACAAACGAGGATAAATGAGACTTTAAAACAAACAAGATAAATCAGACTATAAAACCAACAAACATGGCGATAAATCAGCTATAAAACAAACAAACATGAGGCTAAATCAGACTATAAAACAAACAAACATGAGGATAAATCACACTATAAACCAACAAACATGAGGTTAAATCACCTATAAAACAAACAAGATTAAATCAGACTATAAAACAAACAAGATAAACCAGACTATAAAACAAACAAACATGAGGACGAATCAGACTATAAACCAACAAACATGAGGTGAAATAAGCTATAAAACAAACGAGGATAAATCAGCTGTAAAACAAACAAGCATGAGGTTAAATCAGGCTATAAAACAAACAAACATGAGATTAAATCAGCTGTAAAACAAACAAACATGAGGATAAATCAGATTATAAAACAAACAAACATGAGGATTAATCAGCTGTAAAACTAACAAAAATGAGGATAAATTAAACTATAAACCAACAAACATGGATAAATCAGACTATAAAACAAACAAACATGAGGATAAATCAGACTATAAAACCAACAAACATGAGGATAAATTAGCTATAAAACAAGCAAACATGAGGATAAATCACACTATAAACCAACAAACATGAGGTTAAATCACCTATAAAACAAACAAGATTAAATCAGACTATAAAACAAACATGATAAACCAGACTATAAAACAAACAAACATGAGGATGAATCAGACTATAAACCAACAAACATGAGGTGAAATAAGCTATAAAACAAACGAGGATAAATCAGCTGTAAAACAAACAAGCATGAGGTTAAATCAGGCTATAAAACAAACAAACATGAGATTAAATCAGCTGTAAAACAAACAAACATGAGGATAAATCAGATTATAAAACAAACAAACATGAGGATTAATCAGCTGTAAAACTAACAAAAATGAGGATAAATTAAACTATAAACCAACAAACATGGATAAATCAGACTGTAAAACAAACAAACATGAGGATAAATCAGACTATAAAACCAACAAACATGAGGATAAATTAGCTATAAAACAAGCAAACATGAGATTAAATCAGCTATAAAAAACAAACCTGAGGATAAATCAGACTATAAAAAAAAAACCTGAGTATAAATCAGCTATAAAACAAACAAACATGAGGACAAGTCAGACTATAAAACCAACATGAGGATAAATCAGATGTAAAACAAACAAGCATGAGGATAAATCATGCTATTGAACAAACAAACATGAGGATAAATCAGACTATAAAACAAAAAAACATGACGATAAAACAGCTATAAAACAAACATGGGGATAAATCAGATTAGAAAACAAACAGACATGAGGATAAATAAGACTATAAGACAAACAAACATGAGGATAAATCAGCTATAAAACAAACAAACATGAGGACAAGTCAGACTATAAAACCAACATGAGGTTAAATCAGATGTAAAACAAACAAGCATGAGGATAAATCATGCTATTGAACAAACAAACATGAGGATAAATCAGACTATAAAACAAAAAAACATGACGATAAAACAGCTATAAAACAAACATGGGGATAAATCAGATTAGAAAACAAACAGACATGAGGATAAATAAGACTATAAGACAAACAAACATGAGGATAAATCAGCTATAAAACAAACAAACATGAGGACAAGTCAGACTATAAAACCAACATGAGGTTAAATCAGATGTAAAACAAACAAGCATGAGGATAAATCATGCTATTAAACAAACAAACATGAGGGTAAATCAGACTATAAAACAAAAAAACATGACAATAAATCAGCGATAAAACAAACATGGGGATAAATCAGATTAGAAAACAAACAGACATGAGGATAAATAAGACTATAAGACAAACAAACATGAGGATAAATCAGCTATAAAACAAACAAACATGAGGACAAGTCAGACTATAAAACCAACATGAGGTTAAATCAGATGTAAAACAAACAAGCATGAGGATAAATCATGCTATTGAACAAACAAACATGAGGATAAATCAGACTATAAAACAAAAAAACATGACGATAAAACAGCTATAAAACAAACATGGGGATAAATCAGATTAGAAAACAAACAGACATGAGGATAAATAAGACTATAAGACAAACAAACATGAGGATAAATCAGCTATAAAACAAACAAACATGAGGACAAGTCAGACTATAAAACCAACATGAGGTTAAATCAGATGTAAAACAAACAAGCATGAGGATAAATCATGCTATTAAACAAACAAACATGAGGGTAAATCAGACTATAAAACAAAAAAACATGACAATAAATCAGCGATAAAACAAACATGAGGATAAATCAACTATAAACCAAACATACATGAAGATAATCAGACTATAAGACAAACAAACATGAGGATAAATCAGCTATAAAACAAACAAACATGAGGATAAATCATACTATAAACCAACAAACATGACGTTAAATCAGCTATAAAACAAACGAGGACAAATCAGCTATAAAACAAACAAACATGAGGATAAATAAGTCTATAAAACAAACAAACGAGATTAAATCAGATGTAAAACAAACAAACATGAGGATAAATCAGCTGTAAAACTAACAAAAATGAGGATAAATCAAACTATAAACCAACAAAGGTGGATAAATCAGACTATAAGACAAACAAACATGAGGACAAATCAGCTATAAAGCAAACAAACATGAGGATAAATCATACTATAAACCAACAAACATGAGGTTAAATCAGCTATAAAACAAACGAGGATAAATCAGACTTTAAAACCAACATGATAAATCAGACTATAAAACAAACAAACATGAGGATAAATAAGTCTAAAAACAAACAAACATGACATCAAATCAGCTGTAAAAAAAACAAACATGAGGATAAATCAGATTATAAAACGAACAAACATGATGATAAATCAGCTATAAAACAAACAAACGAGGATAAATCAGCTATAAAACAAACACACATGAGGATGAATCAGATTGTAAAACAAACAAACATGAGGATAAATCAGCTATAAAAGAAACAAACATAAGGATAATCACACAAGAAAAAAAACAAACATCAGGACAATCAGACTATAAGACAAACAAACATGAGGATAAAGCAGACTAAAAAACAAACCAACATGCAGATAAATCAGCTATAAAACAAACACACATGAGGCTAAATCAGACTATAAAACAAAGAAACATGAGGATAAATCAACTATAAAACAAACAAACATGAAGATAGTCAGACTATAAGACAAACAAACATGAGGACAAATCAGCTATAAAACAAACAAACATGAGGATAAATCATACTATAAACCAACAAACATGAGGTTAAATCACCTATAAAACAAACGAGGATAAATCAGACTATAAAACAAAAAACATGAGGATGAATCAGACTACAAACCAACAAACATGAGGATAAATCAGCTAAAAAACAAACAAACATGACGATAAATCACCTATAAAACAAAAAAAACCTGAGGATAAATCAGACTATAAAACCAACAAACATGAGGATAAATCAGTTATAAAACAAACAAACATGAGATTAAATCATCTATAAAAAACAAATGAGGATTAATCAGATTATAAAACAAACAGACATGAGTATAAATAAGACTATAAGACAAACACACATGAGGATGAATCAGAATGTAAAACAAACAAACATGAGGATAAATCCGACTATAAGACAAAAAACATGAGGATAAATGAGCTATAAAACAAACAAACATGAGGATAAGTCAGATATAAAACAAAAAAGCATGAGGATAAATCAGGCTATAAAACCAGCAAACATGAGGATAAATCAACTATAAAACAAGCAAACATGAAGATAATCAGACTATAAGACAAACAAACATGAGGATAAATCACTTATAAATAAACAAACATGAGGATAAATCATACTATAAACCAACAAACAGGTTAAATCAGCTATAAAACAAACGAGGATAAATGAGACTTTAAAACAAACATGATAAATCAGACTATAAAACCAACAAACATGGCGATAAATCAGCTATAAAACAAACAAACATGAGGATAAATAAGTCTATAAAACAAACAAACATGCGGATGAATCAGACTATTAATTAACAAACATGAGGTGAAATAAGCTATAAAACAAACGAGGATAAATCAGCTGTAAAACAAACAAGCATGAGGTTAAATCAAGCTATAAAACAAACAAACATGAGATTAAATCAGCTGTAAAACAAACAAGCATGGTGATAAATCAGCTATAAAACAAACAAACATGAGGATAAATAAGTCTATAAAACAAACAAACATGAGGCTAAATCAGACTATAAAACAAACAAACATGAGGATAAATCACACAATAAACCAACAAACATGAGGTTAAATCACCTATAAAACAAACAAGATTAAATCAGACTATAAAACAAACAAACATGAGGTGAAATAAGCTATAAAACAAACGAGGATAAATCAGCTATAAAATAAACAAACATGAGGATAAATCAGACTATAAAACAAACAAACATGAGCATAAATCATACTATAAACCAACAAACATGAAGTGAAATAAGCTATAAAACAAACGAGGATAAATCAGCTGTAAAAAAAACAAACGTGAGGATAAATCAGATTATAAAACAAACAAACATGAGGATTAATCAGCTGTAAAACTAACAAAAATGAGGATAAATTAAACTATAAACCAACAAACATGGATAAATCAGACTATAAAACAAACAAACATGAGGATAAATCAGACTATAAAACCATCAAACATGAGGATAAATTAGCTATAAAACAAGCAAACATGAGATTAAATCAGCTATAAAAAACAAACCTGAGGATAAATCAGACTATAAAAAAAAACATGAGTATAAATCAGCTATAAAACAAACAAACATGAGGACAAGTCAGACTATAAAACCAACATGAGGATAAATCAGATGTAAAACAAACAAGCATGAGGATAAATTATGCTATTGAACAAACAAACATGAGGATAAATCAGACTATAAAACAAAAAAACATGACGATAAAACAGCTATAAAACAAACATGGGGATAAATCAGATTAGAAAACAAACAGACATGAGGATAAATAAGACTATAAGACAAACAAACATGAGGATAAATCAGCTATAAAACAAACAAACATGAGGACAAGTCAGACTATAAAACCAACATGAGGTTAAATCAGATGTAAAACAAACAAGCATGAGGATAAATCATGCTATTAAACAAACAAACATGAGGGTAAATCAGACTATAAAACAAAAAAACATGACAATAAATCAGCGATAAAACAAACATGAGGATAAATCAACTATAAACCAAACATACATGAAGATAATCAGACTATAAGACAAACAAACATGAGGATAAATCAGCTATAAAACAAACAAACATGAGGATAAATCATACTATAAACCAACAAACATGACGTTATATCAGCTATAAAACAAACGAGGACAAATCAGCTATAAAACAAACAAACATGAGGATAAATAAGTCTATAAAACAAACAAACGAGATTAAATCAGATGTAAAACAAACAAACATGAGGATAAATCAATTGTAAAACTAACAAAAATGAGGATAAATCAAACTATAAACCAACAAAGGTGGATAAATCAGACTATAAGACAAACAAACATGAGGACAAATCAGCTATAAAACAAACAAACATGAGGATAAATCATACTATAAACCAACAAACATGAGGTTAAATCAGCTATAAAACAAACGAGGATAAATCCGACTTTAAAACCAACATGATAAATCAGACTATAAAACAAACAAACATGAGGATAAATAAGTCTAAAAACAAACAAACATGACATCAAATCAGCTGTAAAAAAAACAAACATGAGGATAAATCAGATTATAGAACGAACAAACATGATGATAAATCAGCTATAAAACAAACAAACGAGGATAAATCAGCTATAAAACAAACACACATGAGGATGAATCAGATTGTAAAACAAACAAACATGAGGATAAATCAGCTATAAAAGAAACAAACATAAGGATAATCACACAAGAAAAAAAACAAACATCAGGACAATCAGACTATAAGACAAACAAACATGAGGATAAAGCAGACTATAAAACAAACCAACATGCAGATAAATCAGCTATAAAACAAACACACATGAGGCTAAATCAGACTATAAAACAAAGAAACATGAGGATAAATCAACTATAAAACAAACAAACATGAAGATAGTCAGACTATAAGACAAACAAACATGAGGACAAATCAGCTATAAAACAAACAAACATGAGGATAAATCATACTATAAACCAACAAACATGAGGTTAAATCACCTATAAAACAAACGAGGATAAATCAGATTATAAAACAAAAAACATGAGGATGAATCAGACTACAAACCAACAAACATGAGGATAAATCAGCTAAAAAACAAACAAACATGACGATAAATCACCTATAAAACAAAAAAAACCTGAGGATAAATCAGACTATAAAACCAACAAACATGAGGATAAATCAGCTATAAAACAAACAAACATGAGATTAAATCATCTATAAAAAACAAATGAGGATTAATCAGATTATAAAACAAACAGACATGAGTATAAATAAGACTATAAGACAAACACACATGAGGATGAATCAGAATGTAAAACAAACAAACATGAGGATAAATCCGACTATAAGACAAAAAACATGAGGATAAATGAGCTATAAAACAAACAAACATGAGGATAAGTCAGATATAAAACAAAAAAGCATGAGGATAAATCAGGCTATAAAACCAGCAAACATGAGGATAAATCAACTATAAAACAAGCAAACATGAAGATAATCAGACTATAAGACAAACAAACATGAGGATAAATCACTTATAAATAAACAAACATGAGGATAAATCATACTAAAAACCAACAAACAGGTTAAATCAGCTATAAAACAAACGAGGATAAATGAGACTTTAAAACAAACATGATAAATCAGACTATAAAACCAACAAACATGGCGATAAATCAGCTATAAAACAAACAAACATGAGGATAAATAAGTCTATAAAACAAACAAACAAACATGAGGCTAAATCAGACTATAAACCAACAAACATGAGGTTAAATCACCTATAAAACAAACAAGATTAAATCAGACTATAAAACAAACAAACATGAGGATGAATCAGACTATAAATTAACAAACATGAGGTGAAATAAGCTATAAAACAAACGAGGATAAATCAGCTGTAAAATAAACAAGCATGAGGTTAAATCAGGCTATAAAACAAACAAACATGAGATTAAATCAGCTGTAAAACAAACAAACATGAGGATAAATCAGATTATAAAACCAACAAACATGAGGATAAATCACACTATAAACCAACAAACATGAGGTTAAATCACCTATAAAACAAACAAGATTAAATCAGACTATAAAACAAACAAACATGAGGTGAAATAAGCTATAAAACAAACGAGGATAAATCAGCTATAAAATAAACAAACATGAGGATAAATCAGACTATAAAACAAACAAACATGAGCATAAATCATACTATAAACCAACAAACATGAAGTGAAATAAGCTATAAAACAAACGAGGATAAATCAGCTGTAAAACAAACAAGCATGAGGTTAAATCAGGCTATAAAACAAACAAACAGGAGATTAAATGAGCTGTAAAACAAACAAACATGAGGATAAATCAGATTATAAAACAAACAAACATGAGGATTAATCAGCTGTAAAACTAACAAAAATGAGGATAAATTAAACTATAAACCAACAAACATGGATAAATCAGACTATAAAACAAACAAACATGAGGATAAATCAGACTATAAAACCAACAAACATGAGGATAAATTAGCTATAAAACAAGCAAACATGAGATTAAATCAGCTATAAAAAACAAACCTGAGGATAAATCAGACTATAAAAAAAAAACATGAGGATAAATCAGATGTAAAACAAACAAGCATGAGGATAAATCATGCTATTGAACAAACAAACATGAGGATAAATCAGACTATAAAACAAAAAAACATGACGATAAAACAGCTATAAAACAAACATGGGGATAAATCAGATTATAAAACAAACAGACATGAGTATAAATAAGACTATAAGACAAACACACATGAGGATGAATCAGAATGTAAAACAAACAAACATGAGGATAAATCCGACTATAAGACAAAAAACATGAGGATAAATAAGCTATAAAACAAACAAACATGAGGATAAGTCAGATATAAAACAAACAAGCATGAGGATAAATCAGGCTATAAAACCAGCAAACATGAGGATAAATCAACTATAAAACAAGCAAACATGAAGATAAATCAGCTATAAATAAACAAACATGAGGATAAATCATACTATAAACCAACAAACAGGTTAAATCAGCTATAAAACAAAGAAGGATAAATGAGACTTTAAAACAAACATGATAAATCAGACTATAAAACCAACAAACATGGCGATAAATCAACTATAAGACAAACAAACATGAGGATAAATCAGCTATAAATAAAGATACATGGGGATAAATCATACTATAAACCACCAAACAGGTTAAATCAGCTATAAAACAAACGAGGATAAATGAGACTTTAAAACAAACATGATAAATCAGACTATAAAACCAACAAACATGGCGATAAATCAGCTATAAAACAAACAAACATGAGGATAAATAAGTCTATAAAACAAACAAACATGAGGCTAAATCAGACTATAAAACAAACAAACATGAGGATAAATCACACTATAAACCAACAAAAATGAGGCTAAATCAGACTATAAACCAACAAACATGAGGTTAAATCGCCTATAAAACAAACAAGATTAAATCAGACTATAAAACAAACAAACATGAGGATGAATCAGACTATAAATTAACAAACATGAGGTGAAATAAGCTATAAAACAAACGAGGATAAATCAGCTGTAAAACAAACAAGCATGAGGTTAAATCAGGCTATAAAACAAACAAACATGAGACTAAATCAGCTGTAAAACAAACAAACATGAGGATAAATCAGATTATAAAACCAACAAACATGGCGATAAATCAGCTATAAAACAAACAAACATGAGGATAAATAAGTCTATAAAACAAACAAACATGAGGCTAAATCAGACTATAAAACAAACAAACATGAGGATAAATCACACTATAAACCAACAAACATGAGGTTAAATCACCTATAAAACAAACAAGATTAAATCAGACTATAAAACAAACAAACATGAGGTGAAATAAGCTATAAAACAAACGAGGATAAATCAGCTGTATAACAAACAAACATGAGGATAAATCAGATTATAAAACAAACAAACATGAGGATTAATCAGCTGTAAAACTAACAAAAAAGACGATAAATTAAACTATAAACCAAAAAACATGGATAAATCAGACTATAAAACAAACAATTATGAGGATGAATCAGACTATAAAACCAACAAACATGAGGATAAATCAGCTATAAAACAAGCAAACATGAGATTAAATCAGCTATAAAAAACAAGCATGAGGATAAATCAGACTATAAAACAAACAATTATGAGGATGAATCAGACTATAAAACCAACAAACATGAGGATAAATCAGCTATAAAACAAGCAAACATGAGATTAAATCAGCTATAAAAAACAAGCATGAGGATAAATCAGACTATAAAACAAAAAAACCTGAGTATAAATCAGCTATAAAACAAACAAACATGAGGACAAGTCAGACTATAAAACCAACATGAGGATAAATCAGATTATAAAACAAACAGACATGAGTATAAATAAGACTATAAGACAAACACACATGAGGATGAATCAGAATGTAAAACAAACAAACATGAGGATAAATCCGACTATAAGACAAAAAACATGAGGATAAATGAGCTATAAAACAAACAAACATGAGGATAAGTCAGATATAAAACAAACAAGCATGAGGATAAATCAGGCTATAAAACCAGCAAACATGAGGATAAATCAACTATAAGACAAACAAACATGAGGATAAATCAGCTATAAATAAACATACATGAGGATAAATCATACTATAAACCAACAAACATGGCGATAAATCAGCTATAAAACAAACGAGGATAAATGAGACTTTAAAACAAACAAACATGAGGCTAAATCAGACTATAAACCAACAAACATGAGGTTAAATCACCTATAAAACAAACAAGATTAAATCAGACTATAAAACAAACAAACATGAGGATGAATCAGACTATAAATTAACAAACATGAGGTGAAATAAGCTATAAAACAAACGAGGATAAATCAGCTGTAAAACAAACAAGCATGAGGTTAAATCAGGCTATAAAACAAACAAACATGAGATTAAATCAGCTGTAAAACAAACAAACATGAGGATAAATCAGATTATAAAACCAACAAACATGGCGATAAATCAGCTATAAAACAAACAAACATGAGGATAAATAAGTCTATAAAACAAACAAACATGAGGCTAAATCAGACTATAAAACAAACAAACATGAGGATAAATCACACTATAAACCAACAAACATGAGGTTAAATCACCTATAAAACAAACAAGATTAAATCAGACTATAAAACAAACAAACATGAGGTGAAATAAGCTATAAAACAAACGAGGATAAATCAGCTGTAAAACAAACAAGCATGAGGTTAAATCAGGCTATAAAACAAACAAACATGAGATTAAATCAGCTGTAAAACAAACAAACATGAGGATAAATCAGATTATAAAACAAACAAACATGAGGATTAATCAGCTGTAAAACTAACAAAAATGACGATAAATTAAACTATAAACCAACAAACATGGATAAATCAGACTATAAAACAAACAATTATGAGGATGAATCAGACTATAAAACCAACAAACATGAGGATAAATCAGCTATAAAACAATCAAACATGAGATTAAATCAGCTATAAAAAACAAGCATGAGGATAAATCAGACTATAAAACAAAAAAACCTGAGTATAAATCAGCTATAAGACAAACAAACATGAGGACAAGTCAGACTATAAAACCAACATGAGGATAAATCAATGTAAAACAAACAAAAATGAGGATAAATCATGCTATTAAACAAACAAACATGAGGGTTAATCAGACTATAAAACAAAAAAACATGACGATAAATCAGCTATAAAACAAACATGGGGATAAATCAGATTATAAAACAAACAGACATGAGTATAAATAAGACTATAAGACAAACACACAGGAGGATGAATCAGAATGTAAAACAAACAAACATGAGGATAAATCCGACTATAAGACAAAAAACATGAGGATAAATAAGCTATAAAACAAACAAACATGAGGATAAGTCAGATATAAAACAAACAAGCATGAGGATAAATCAGGCTATAAAACCAGCAAACATGAGGATGAATCAACTATAAAACAAGCAAACATGAAGATAAATCAGCTATAAATAAACAAACATGAGGATAAATCATACTATAAACCAACAAACAGGTTAAATCAGCTATAAAACAAACAAGGATAAATGAGACTTTAAAACAAACATGATAAATCAGACTATAAAACCAACAAACATGGCGATAAATCAACTATAAGACAAACAAACATGAGGATAAATCAGCTATAAATAAAGATACATGAGGATAAATCATACTATAAACCACCAAACAGGTTAAATCAGCTATAAAACAAACGAGGATAAATGAGACTTTAAAACAAACATGATAAATCAGACTATAAAACCAACAAACATGGCGATAAATCAGCTATAAAACAAACAAACATGAGGATAAATAAGTCTATAAAACAAACAAACATGAGGCTAAATCAGACTATAAAACAAACAACCATGAGGATAAATCACACTATAAACCAACAAAAATGAGGCTAAATCAGACTATAAACCAACAAACATGAGGTTAAATCACCTATAAAACAAACAAGATTAAATCAGACTATAAAACAAACAAACATGAGGATGAATCAGACTATAAATTAACAAACATGAGGTGAAATAAGCTATAAAACAAACGAGGATAAATCAGCTGTAAAACAAACAAGCATGAGGTTAAATCAGGCTATAAAACAAACAAACATGAGATTAAATCAGCTGTAAAACAAACAAACATGAGGATAAATCAGATTATAAAACCAACAAACATGGCGATAAATCAGCTATAAAACAAACAAACATGAGGATAAATCAGCTATAAATAAACATACATGAGGATAAATCATACTATAAACCAACAAACATGGCGATAAATCAGCTATAAAACAAACGAGGATAAATGAGACTTTAAAACAAACAAACATGAGGCTAAATCAGACTATAAACCAACAAACATGAGGTTAAATCACCTATAAAACAAACAAGATTAAATCAGACTATAAAACAAACAAACATGAGGTGAAATAAGCTATAAAACAAACGAGGATAAATCAGCTGTAAAACAAACAAGCATGAGGTTAAATCAGGCTATAAAACAAACAAACATGAGATTAAATCAGCTGTAAAACAAACAAACATGAGGATAAATCAGATTATAAAACAAACAAACATGAGGATTAATCAGCTGTAAAACTAACAAAAATGACGATAAATTAAACTATAAACCAACAAACATGGATAAATCAGACTATAAAACAAACAATTATGAGGATGAATCAGACTATAAAACCAACAAACATGAGGATAAATCAGCTATAAAACAATCAAACATGAGATTAAATCAGCTATAAAAAACAAGCATGAGGATAAATCAGACTATAAAACAAAAAAACCTGAGTATAAATCAGCTATAAGACAAACAAACATGAGGACAAGTCAGACTATAAAACCAACATGAGGATAAATCAATGTAAAACAAACAAAAATGAGGATAAATCATGCTATTAAACAAACAAACAAACATGAGGGTTAATCAGACTATAAAACAAAAAAACATGACGATAAATCAGCTAAAAAACAAACTTGGGGATAAATCAGATTATAAAACAAACAGACATGAATATAAATAAGACTATAAGACAAACACACAGGAGGATGAATCAGAATGTAAAACAAACAAACATGAGGATAAATCCGACTATAAGACAAAAAACATGAGGATAAATAAGCTATAAAACAAACAAACATGAGGATAAGTCAGATATAAAACAAACAAGCATGAGGATAAATCAGGCTATAAAACCAGCAAACATGAGGATGAATCAACTATAAAACAAGCAAACATGAAGATAAATCAGCTATAAATAAACAAACATGAGGATAAATCATACTATAAACCAACAAACAGGTTAAATCAGCTATAAAACAAACAAGGATAAATGAGACTTTAAAACAAACATGATAAATCAGACTATAAAACCAACAAACATGGCGATAAATCAACTATAAGACAAACAAACATGAGGATAAATCAGCTATAAATAAAGATACATGAGGATAAATCATACTATAAACCACCAAACAGGTTAAATCAGCTATAAAACAAACGAGGATAAATGAGACTTTAAAACAAACATGATAAATCAGACTATAAAACCAACAAACATGGCGATAAATCAGCTATAAAACAAACAAACATGAGGATAAATAAGTCTATAAAACAAACAAACATGAGGCTAAATCAGACTATAAAACAAACAAACATGAGGATAAATCACACTATAAACCAACAAACAAGAGGCTAAATCAGACTATAAACCAACAAACATGAGGTTAAATCACCTATAAAACAAACAAGATTAAATCAGACTATAAAACAAACAAACATGAGGATGAATCAGACTATAAATTAACAAACATGAGGTGAAATAAGCTATAAAACAAACGAGGATAAATCAGCTGTAAAACAAACAAGCATGAGGTTAAATCAGGCTATAAAACAAACAAACATGAGATTAAATCAGCTGTAAAACAAACAAACATGAGGATAAATCAGATTATAAAACCAACAAACATGGCGATAAATCAGCTATAAAACAAACAAACATGAGGATAAATAAGTCTATAAAACAAACAAACATGAGGCTAAATCAGACTATAAAACAAACAAACATGAGGATAAATCACACTATAAACCAACAAACATGAGGTTAAATCACCTATAAAACAAACAAGATTAAATCAGACTATAAAACAAACAAACATGAGGTGAAATAAGCTATAAAACAAACGAGGATAAATCAGCTGTAAAACAAACAAGCATGAGGTTAAATCAGGCTATAAAACAAACAAACATGAGATTAAATCAGCTGTAAAACAAACAAACATGAGGATAAATCAGATTATAAAACAAACAAACATGAGGATTAATCAGCTGTAAAACTAACAAAAATGACGATAAATTAAACTATAAACCAACAAACATGGATAAATCAGACTATAAAACAAACAATTATGAGGATGAATCAGACTATAAAACCAACAAACATGAGGATAAATCAGCTATAAAACAATCAAACATGAGATTAAATCAGCTATAAAAAACAAGCATGAGGATAAATCAGACTATAAAACAAAAAAACCTGAGTATAAATCAGCTATAAGACAAACAAACATGAGGACAAGTCAAACTATAAAACCAACATGAGGATAAATCAATGTAAAACAAACAAAAATGAGGATAAATCATGCTATTAAACAAACAAACATGAGGGTTAATCAGACTATAAAACAAAAAAACATGACGATAAATCAGCTATAAAACAAACATGGGGATAAATCAGATTATAAAACAAACAGACATGAGTATAAATAAGACTATAAGACAAACACACAGGAGGATGAATCAGAATGTAAAACAAACAAACATGAGGATAAATCCGACTATAAGACAAAAAACATGAGGATAAATAAGCTATAAAACAAACAAACATGAGGATAAGTCAGATATAAAACAAACAAGCATGAGGATAAATCAGCTATAAAACCAGCAAACATGAGGATGAATCAACTATAAAACAAGCAAACATGAAGATAAATCAGCTATAAATAAACAAACATGAGGATAAATCATACTATAAACCAACAAACAGGTTAAATCAGCTATAAAACAAACAAGGATAAATGAGACTTTAAAACAAACATGATAAATCAGACTATAAAACCAACAAACATGGCGATAAATCAACTATAAGACAAACAAACATGAGGATAAATCAGCTATAAATAAAGATACATGAGGATAAATCATACTATAAACCACCAAACAGGTTAAATCAGCTATAAAACAAACGAGGATAAATGAGACTTTAAAACAAACATGATAAATCAGACTATAAAACCAACAAACATGGCGATAAATCAGCTATAAAACAAACAAACATGAGGATAAATAAGTCTATAAAACAAACAAACATGAGGCTAAATCAGACTATAAAACAAACAACCATGAGGATAAATCACACTATAAACCAACAAAAATGAGGCTAAATCAGACTATAAACCAACAAACATGAGGTTAAATCACCTATAAAACAAACAAGATTAAATCAGACTATAAAACAAACAAACATGAGGATGAATCAGACTATAAATTAACAAACATGAGGTGAAATAAGCTATAAAACAAACGAGGATAAATCAGCTGTAAAACAAACAAGCATGAGGTTAAATCAGGCTATAAAACAAACAAACATGAGATTAAATCAGCTGTAAAACAAACAAACATGAGGATAAATCAGATTATAAAACCAACAAACATGGCGATAAATCAGCTATAAAACAAACAAACATGAGGATAAATAAGTCTATAAAACAAACAAACATGAGGCTAAATCAGACTATAAAACAAACAAACATGAGGATAAATCACACTATAAACCAACAAACATGAGGTTAAATCACCTATAAAACAAACAAGATTAAATCAGACTATAAAACAAACAAACATGAGGTGAAATAAGCTATAAAACAAACGAGGATAAATCAGCTGTAAAACAAACAAACATGAGGATAAATCAGATTATAAAACAAACAAACATGAGGATTAATCAGCTGTAAAACTAACAAAAATGAGGATAAATTAAACTATAAACCAAAAAACATGGATAAATCAGACTATAAAACAAACAATTATGAGGATGAATCAGACTATAAAACCAACAAACATGAGGATAAGTCAGCTATAAAACAAGCAAACATGAGATTAAATCAGCTATAAAAAACAAGCATGAGGATAAATCAGACTATAAAACAAAAAAACCTGAGTATAAATCAGCTATAACACAAACAAACATGAGGACAAGTCAGACTATAAAACCAACATGAGGATAAATCAGATGTAAAACAAACAAGCATGAGGATAAATCATGCTATTAAACAAACAAACATGAGGGTTAATCAGACTATAAAACAAAAAAACTTGAGTATAAATCAGCTATAAAACAAACATGGGGATAAATCAGATTATAAAACAAACAGACATGAGTATAAATAAGACTATAAGACAAACACACATGAGGATGAATCAGAATGTAAAACAAACAAACATGAGGATAAATCCGACTATAAGACAAAAAACATGAGGATAAATGAGCTATAAAACAAACAAACATGAGGATAAGTCAGATATAAAACAAACAAGCATGAGGATAAATCAGGCTATAAAACCAGCAAACATGAGGATAAATCAACTATAAAACAAGCAAACATGAAGATAATCAGACTATAAGACAAACAAACATGAGGATAAATCAGCTATAAATAAACAAACATGAGGATAAATCATACTATAAACCAACAAACAGGTTAAATCAGCTATAAAACAAACGAGGATAAATGAGACTTTAAAACAAACATGATAAATCAGACTATAAAACCAACAAACATGGCGATAAATCAGCTATAAAACAAACAAACATGAGGATAAATAAGTCTATAAAACAAACAAACATGCGGCTAAATCAGACTATAAAACAAACAAACATGAGGATAAATCACACTATAAACCAACAAACATGAGGTTAAATCACCTATAAAACAAACAAGATTAAATCAGACTATAAAACAAACAAACATGAGGATGAATCAGACTATAAATTAACAAACATGAGGTGAAATAAGCTATAAAACAAACGAGGATAAATCAGCTGTCAAACAAACAAGCTTGAGGTTAAATCAGGCTATAAAACAAACAAACATGAGATTAAATCAGCTGTAAAACAAACAAACATGAGGATAAATCAGATTATAAAACAAACAAACAAACATGAGGATTAATCAGCTGTAAAACTAACAAAAATGAGGATAAATTAAACTATAAACCAACAAACATGGATAAATAAGACTATAAAACAAACAATTATGAGGATAAATCAGACTATAAAACCAACAAACATGAGGATAAATCGGCTATAAAACAAGCAAACATGAGTATAAATCAGCTATAAAACAAACAAACATGAGGACAAGTCAGACTATAAAACCAACATGAGGATAAATCAGATGTAAAACAAACAAGCATGAGGATAAATCATGCTATTAAACAAACAAACATGAGGGTAAATCAGACTATGAAACAAAAAAACATGACGATAAATCAGCTATAAAACAAACATGGGGATAAATCAGATTATAAAACAAACAGACATGAGTATAAATAAGACTATAAGACAAACACACATGAGGATGAATCAGACTGTAAAACAAACAAACATGAGGATAAATCAGCTATAAAAGAAACAAACATAAGTATAATCACACAAGAAGAAAAACAAACATCAGGACAATCAGACTATAAGACAAACAGACATGAGGATAAAGCAGACTATAAAACAAACCAACATGCAGATAAATCAGCTATAAAACAAAGAAACATGAGGATAAATCAACTATAAAACAAACAAACATGAGGCTAAATCAGACTATAAGACAAACAAACATGAGGACTAATCAGCTATAAAACAAACAAACATGAGGATAAATCATACTATAAAGCAACAAACATGAGGTTAAATCACCTATAAAACAAACGAGGATAAATCAGCTATAAAACAAACAAACATGAGGATAAATAATTCTATAAAACAAACAAACGAGATTAAATCAGATGTAAAACAAACAAACATGAGGATAAATCAGATTATAAAACAAACAATCATGAGGATAAATAAGACCATAAGACAAACAAACATGAGGATAAATCACACTATAAACCAACAAACATGAGGTTAAATCACCTATAAAACAAACAAGATTAAATCAGACTATAAAACAAACAAACATGAGGTGAAATAAGCTATAAACAAACGAGGATAAATCAGACTATAAAACCAACAAACATGAGGATAAATTAGCTATAAAACAAGCAAACATGAGATTAAATCAGCTATAAAAAACAAACCTGAGGATAAATCAGACTATAAAAAAAAAACCTGAGTATAAATCAGCTATAAAACAAACAAACATGAGGACAAGTCAGACTATAAAACCAACATGAGGATAAATCAGATGTAAAACAAACAAGCATGAGGATAAATCATGCTATTGAACAAACAAACATGAGGATAAATCAGACTATAAAACAAAAAAACATGACGATAAAACAGCTATAAAACAAACATGGGGATAAATCAGATTAGAAAACAAACAGACATGAGGATAAATAAGACTATAAGACAAACAAACATGAGGATAAATCAGCTATAAAACAAACAAACATGAGGACAAGTCAGACTATAAAACCAACATGAGGTTAAATCAGATGTAAAACAAACAAGCATGAGGATAAATCATGCTATTAAACAAACAAACATGAGGGTAAATCAGACTATAAAACAAAAAAACATGACAATAAATCAGCGATAAAACAAACATGAGGATAAATCAACTATAAACCAAACATACATGAAGATAATCAGACTATAAGACAAACAAACATGAGGATAAATCAGCTATAAAACAAACAAACATGAGGATAAATCATACTATAAACCAACAAACATGACGTTAAATCAGCTATAAAACAAACGAGGACAAATCAGCTATAAAACAAACAAACATGAGGATAAATAAGTCTATAAAACAAACAAACGAGATTAAATCAGATGTAAAACAAACAAACATGAGGATAAATCAGCTGTAAAACTAACAAAAATGAGGATAAATCAAACTATAAACCAACAAAGGTGGATAAATCAGACTATAAGACAAACAAACATGAGGACAAATCAGCTATAAAACAAACAAACATGAGGATAAATCATACTATAAACCAACAAACATGAGGTTAAATCAGCTATAAAACAAACGAGGATAAATCAGACTTTAAAACCAACATGATAAATCAGACTATAAAACAAACAAACATGAGGATAAATAAGTCTAAAAACAAACAAACATGACATCAAATAAGCTGTAAAAAAACAAACATGAGGATAAATCAGATTATAAAACGAACAAACATGATGATAAGTCAGCTATAAAACAAACAAACGAGGATAAATCAGCTATAAAACAAACACACATGAGGATGAATCAGATTGTAAAACAAACAAACATGAGGATAAATCAGCTATAAAAGAAACAAACATAAGGATAATCACACAAGAAAAAAAACAAACATCAGGACAATCAGACTATAAGACAAGCAAACATGAGGATAAAGCAGACTATAAAACAAACCAACATGCAGATAAATCAGCTATAAAACAAACACACATGAGGATAAATCAGACTATAAAACAAAGAAACATGAGGATAAATCAACTATAAAACAAACAAACATGAAGATAGTCAGACTATAAGACAAACAAACATGAGGACAAATCAGCTATAAAACAAACAAACATGAGGATAAATCATACTATAAACCAACAAACATGAGGTTAAATCACCTATAAAACAAACGAGGATAAATCAGACTATAAAACAAAAAACATGAGGATGAATCAGACTACAAACCAACAAACATGAGGATAGATCAGCTATAAAACAAACAAATATGACGATAAATCACCTATAAAACAAAAAAACCTGAGGATAAATCAGACTATAAAACCAACAAACATGAGGATAAATCAGCTATAAAACAAACAAACATGAGATTAAATCATCTATAAAAAACAAATGAGGATTAATCAGATTATAAAACAAACAGACATGAGTATAAATAAGACTATAAGACAAACACACATGAGGATGAATCAGAATGTAAAACAAACAAACATGAGGATAAATCCGACTATAAGACAAAAAACATGAGGATAAATGAGCTATAAAACAAACAAACATGAGGATAAGTCAGATATAAAACAAAAAAGCATGAGGATAAATCAGGCTACAAAACCAGCAAACATGAGGATAAATCAACTATAAAACAAGCAAACATGAAGATAATCAGACTATAAGACAAACAAACATGAGGATAAATCACTTATAAATAAACAAACATGAGGATAAATCATACTATAAACCAACAAACAGGTTAAATCAGCTATAAAACAAACGAGGATAAATGAGACTTTAAAACAA
Organism: Lampris incognitus; assembly: GCF_029633865.1. NCBI lineage: Eukaryota > Metazoa > Chordata > Actinopteri > Lampriformes > Lampridae > Lampris > Lampris incognitus. Next base: position 585,655 of record NC_079224.1, on the reverse strand, counting down.
ACATGATAAATCAGACTATAAAACCAACAAACATGGCGATAAATCAGCTATAAAACAAACAAACATGAGGATAAATAAGTCTATAAAACAAACAAACATGAGGCTAAATCAGACTATAAACCAACAAACATGAGGTTAAATCACCTATAAAACAAACAAGATTAAATCAGACTATAAAACAAACAAACATGAGGATGAATCAGACTATAAATTAACAAACATGAGGTGAAATAAGCTATAAAACAAACGAGGATAAATCAGCTGTAAAATAAACAAGCATGAGGTTAAATCAGGCTATAAAACAAACAAACATGAGATTAAATCAGCTGTAAAACAAACAAACATGAGGATAAATCAGATTATAAAACCAACAAACATGAGGATAAATCACACTATAAACCAACAAACATGAGGTTAAATCACCTATAAAACAAACAAGATTAAATCAGACTATAAAACAAACAAACATGAGGTGAAATAAGCTATAAAACAAACGAGGATAAATCAGCTATAAAATAAACAAACATGAGGATAAATCAGACTATAAAACAAACAAACATGAGCATAAATCATACTATAAACCAACAAACATGAAGTGAAATAAGCTATAAAACAAACGAGGATAAATCAGCTGTAAAACAAACAAGCATGAGGTTAAATCAGGCTATAAAACAAACAAACATGAGATTAAATGAGCTGTAAAACAAACAAACATGAGGATAAATCAGATTATAAAACAAACAAACATGAGGATTAATCAGCTGTAAAACTAACAAAAATGAGGATAAATTAAACTATAAACCAACAAACATGGATAAATCAGACTATAAAACAAACAAACATGAGGATAAATCAGACTATAAAACCAACAAACATGAGGATAAATTAGCTATAAAACAAGCAAACATGAGATTAAATCAGCTATAAAACAAACAAACATGAGGACAAGTCAGACTATAAAACCAACATGAGGATAAATCAGATATAAAACAAACAAGCATGAGGATAAATCATGCTATTGAACAAACAAACATGAGGATAAATCAGACTATAAAACAAAAAAACATGACGATAAAACAGCTATAAAACAAACATGGGGATAAATCAGATTATAAAACAAACAGACATGAGTATAAATAAGACTATAAGACAAACACACATGAGGATGAATCAGAATGTAAAACAAACAAACATGAGGATAAATCCGACTATAAGACAAAAAACATGAGGATAAATAAGCTATAAAACAAACAAACATGAGGATAAGTCAGATATAAAACAAACAAGCATGAGGATAAATCAGGCTATAAAACCAGCAAACATGAGGATAAATCAACTATAAAACAAGCAAACATGAAGATAAATCAGCTATAAATAAACAAACATGAGGATAAATCATACTAAAAACCAACAAACAGGTTAAATCAGCTATAAAACAAAGAAGGATAAATGAGACTTTAAAACAAACATGATAAATCAGACTATAAAACCAACAAACATGGCGATAAATCAGCTATAAAACAAACAAACATGAGGATAAATTAGTCTATAAAACAAACAAACATGAGGCTAAATCAGACTATAAAACAAACAAACATGAGGATAAATCACACTATAAACCAACAAAAATGAGGCTAAATCAGACTATAAACCAACAAACATGAGGTTAAATCACCTATAAAACAAACAAGATTAAATCAGACTATAAAACAAACAAACATGAGGATGAATCAGACTATAAATTAACAAACATGAGGTGAAATAAGCTATAAAACAAACGAGGATAAATCAGCTGTAAAACAAACAAGCATGAGGTTAAATCAGGCTATAAAACAAACAAACATGAGACTAAATCAGCTGTAAAACAAACAAACATGAGGATAAATCAGATTATAAAACCAACAAACATGGCGATAAATCAGCTATAAAACAAACAAACATGAGGATAAATAAGTCTATAAAACAAACAAACATGAGGCTAAATCAGACTATAAAACAAACAAACATGAGGATAAATCACACTATAAACCAACAAACATGAGGTTAAATCACCTATAAAACAAACAAGATTAAATCAGACTATAAAACAAACAAACATGAGGTGAAATAAGCTATAAAACAAACGAGGATAAATCAGCTGTAAAACAAACAAACATGAGGATAAATCAGATTATAAAACAAACAAACATGAGGATTAATCAGCTGTAAAACTAACAAAAATGAGGATAAATTAAACTATAAACCAAAAAACATGGATAAATCAGACTATAAAACAAACAATTATGATGATGAATCAGACTATAAAACCAACAAACATGAGGATAAATCAGCTATAAAACAAGCAAACATTAGATTAAATCAGCTATAAAAAACAAGCATGAGGATAAATCAGACTATAAACCAACAAACATGACGTTAAATCAGCTATAAAACAAACGAGGACAAATCAGCTATAAAACAAACAAACATGAGGATAAATAAGTCTATAAAACAAACAAACGAGATTAAATCAGATGTAAAACAAACAAACATGAGGATAAATCAGCTGTAAAACTAACAAAAATGAGGATAAATCAAACTATAAACCAACAAAGGTGGATAAATCAGACTATAAGACAAACAAACATGAGGATAAATCATACTATAAACCAACAAACATGAGGTTAAATCAGCTATAAAACAAACGAGGATAAATCAGACTTTAAAACCAACATGATAAATCAGACTATAAAACAAACAAACATGAGGATAAATAAGTCTAAAAACAAACAAACATGACATCAAATCAGCTGTAAAAAAAACAAACATGAGGATAAATCAGATTATAAAACGAACAAACATGATGATAAATCAGCTATAAAACAAACAAATGAGGATAAATCAGCTATAAAACAAACACACATGAGGATGAATCAGATTGTAAAACAAACAAACATGAGGATAAATCAGCTATAAAAGAAACAAACATAAGGATAATCACACAAGAAAAAAAACAAACATCAGGACAATCAGACTATAAGACAAACAAACATGAGGATAAAGCAGACTATAAAACAAACCAACATGCAGATAAATCAGCTATAAAACAAACACACATGAGGCTAAATCAGACTATAAAACAAAGAAACATGAGGATAAATCAACTATAAAACAAACAAACATGAAGATAGTCAGACTATAAGACAAACAAACATGAGGACAAATCAGCTATAAAACAAACAAACATGAGGATAAATCATACTATAAACCAACAAACATGAGGTTAAATCACCTATAAAACAAACGAGGATAAATCAGACTATAAAACAAAAAACATGAGGATGAATCAGACTACAAACCAACAAACATGAGGATAAATCAGCTAAAAAACAAACAAACATGACGATAAATCACCTATAAAACAAAAAAAACCTGAGGATAAATCAGACTATAAAACCAACAAACATGAGGATAAATCAGCTATAAAACAAACAAACATGAGATTAAATCATCTATAAAAAACAAATGAGGATTAATCAGATTATAAAACAAACAGACATGAGTATAAATAAGACTATAAGACAAACACACATGAGGATGAATCAGAATGTAAAACAAACAAACATGAGGATAAATCCGACTATAAGACAAAAAACATGAGGATAAATGAGCTATAAAACAAACAAACATGAGGATAAGTCAGATATAAAACAAAAAAGCATCAGGATAAATCAGGCTATAAAACCAGCAAACATGAGGATAAATCAACTATAAAACAAGCAAACATGAAGATAATCAGACTATAAGACAAACAAACATGAGGATAAATCACTTATAAATAAACAAACATGAGGATAAATCATACTATAAACCAACAAACAGGTTAAATCAGCTATAAAACAAACGAGGATAAATGAGACTTTAAAACAAACATGATAAATCAGACTATAAAACCAACAAACATGGCGATAAATCAGCTATAAAACAAACAAACATGAGGATAAATAAGTCTATAAAACAAACAAACATGAGGCTAAATCAGACTATAAACCAACAAACATGAGGTTAAATCACCTATAAAACAAACAAGATTAAATCAGACTATAAAACAAACAAACATGAGGATGAATCAGACTATAAATTAACAAACATGAGGTGAAATAAGCTATAAAACAAACGAGGATAAATCAGCTGTAAAATAAACAAGCATGAGGTTAAATCAGGCTATAAAACAAACAAACATGAGATTAAATCAGCTGTAAAACAAACAAACATGAGGATAAATCAGATTATAAAACCAACAAACATGAGGATAAATCACACTATAAACCAACAAACATGAGGTTAAATCACCTATAAAACAAACAAGATTAAATCAGACTACAAAACAAACAAACATGAGGTGAAATAAGCTATAAAACAAACGAGGATAAATCAGCTATAAAATAAACAAACATGAGGATAAATCAGACTATAAAACAAACAAACATGAGCATAAATCATACTATAAACCAACAAACATGAAGTGAAATAAGCTATAAAACAAACGAGGATAAATCAGCTGTAAAACAAACAAGCATGAGGTTAAATCAGGCTATAAAACAAACAAACATGAGATTAAATGAGCTGTAAAACAAACAAACATGAGGATAAATCAGATTATAAAACAAACAAACATGAGGATTAATCAGCTGTAAAACTAACAAAAATGAGGATAAATTAAACTATAAACCAACAAACATGGATAAATCAGACTATAAAACAAACAAACATGAGGATAAATCAGACTATAAAACCAACAAACATGAGGATAAATTAGCTATAAAACAAGCAAACATGAGATTAAATCAGCTATAAAAAACAAACCTGAGGATAAATCAGACTATAAAAAAAAACATGAGTATAAATCAGCTATAAAACAAACAAACATGAGGATAAGTCAGACTATAAAACCAACATGAGGATAAATCAGATATAAAACAAACAAGCATGAGGATAAATCATGCTATTGAACAAACAAACATGAGGATAAATCAGACTATAAAACAAAAAAACATGACGATAAAACAGCTATAAAACAAACATGGGGATAAATCAGATTATAAAACAAACAGACATGAGTATAAATAAGACTATAAGACAAACACACATGAGGATGAATCAGAATGTAAAACAAACAAACATGAGGATAAATCCGACTATAAGACAAAAAACATGAGGATAAATAAGCTATAAAACAAACAAACATGAGGATAAGTCAGATATAAAACAAACAAGCATGAGGATAAATCAGGCTATAAAACCAGCAAACATGAGGATAAATCAACTATAAAACAAGCAAACATGAAGATAAATCAGCTATAAATAAACAAACATGAGGATAAATCATACTATAAACCAACAAACAGGTTAAATCAGCTATAAAACAAAGAAGGATAAATGAGACTTTAAAACAAACATGATAAATCAGACTATAAAACCAACAAACATGGCGATAAATCAGCTATAAAACAAACAAACATGAGGATAAATAAGTCTATAAAACAAACAAACATGAGGCTAAATCAGACTATAAAACAAACAAACATGAGGATAAATCACACTATAAACCAACAAAAATGAGGCTAAATCAGACTATAAACCAACAAACATGAGGTTAAATCACCTATAAAACAAACAAGATTAAATCAGACTATAAAACAAACAAACATGAGGATGAATCAGACTATAAATTAACAAACATGAGGTGAAATAAGCTATAAAACAAACGAGGATAAATCAGCTGTAAAACAAACAAGCATGAGGTTAAATCAGGCTATAAAACAAACAAACATGAGACTAAATCAGCTGTAAAACAAACAAACATGAGGATAAATCAGATTATAAAACCAACAAACATGGCGATAAATCAGCTATAAAACAAACAAACATGAGGATAAATAAGTCTATAAAACAAACAAACATGAGGCTAAATCAGACTATAAAACAAACAAACATGAGGATAAATCACACTATAAACCAACAAACATGAGGTTAAATCACCTATAAAACAAACAAGATTAAATCAGACTATAAAACAAACAAACATGAGGTGAAATAAGCTATAAAACAAACGAGGATAAATCAGCTGTAAAACAAACAAACATGAGGATAAATCAGATTATAAAACAAACAAACATGAGGATTAATCAGCTGTAAAACTAACAAAAATGAGGATAAATTAAACTATAAACCAAAAAACATGGATAAATCAGACTATAAAACAAACAATTATGATGATGAATCAGACTATAAAACCAACAAACATGAGGATAAATCAGCTATAAAACAAGCAAACATTAGATTAAATCAGCTATAAAAAACAAGCATGAGGATAAATCAGACTATAAAACAAACAATTATGAGGATGAATCAGACTATAAAACCAACAAACATGAGGATAAATCAGCTATAAAACAAGCAAACATGAGATTAAATCAGCTATAAAAAACAAGCATGAGGATAAATCAGACTATAAAACAAAAAAACCTGAGTATAAATCAGCTATAAAACAAACAAACATGAGGACAAGTCAGACTATAAAACCAACATGAGGATAAATCAGATTATAAAACAAACAGACATGAGTATAAATAAGACTATAAGACAAACACACATGAGGATGAATCAGAATGTAAAACAAACAAACATGAGGATAAATCCGACTATAAGACAAAAAACATGAGGATAAATGAGCTATAAAACAAACAAACATGAGGATAAGTCAGATATAAAACAAACAAGCATGAGGATAAATCAGGCTATAAAACCAGCAAACATGAGGATAAATCAACTATAAGACAAACAAACATGAGGATAAATCAGCTATAAATAAACATACATGAGGATAAATCATACTATAAACCAACAAACATGGCGATAAATCAGCTATAAAACAAACGAGGATAAATGAGACTTTAAAACAAACAAACATGAGGCTAAATCAGACTATAAACCAACAAACATGAGGTTAAATCACCTATAAAACAAACAAGATTAAATCAGACTATAAAACAAACAAACATGAGGATGAATCAGACTATAAATTAACAAACATGAGGTGAAATAAGCTATAAAACAAACGAGGATAAATCAGCTGTAAAACAAACAAGCATGAGGTTAAATCAGGCTATAAAACAAACAAACATGAGATTAAATCAGCTGTAAAACAAACAAACATGAGGATAAATCAGATTATAAAACCAACAAACATGGCGATAAATCAGCTATAAAACAAACAAACATGAGGATAAATAAGTCTATAAAACAAACAAACATGAGGCTAAATCAGACTATAAAACAAACAAACATGAGGATAAATCACACTATAAACCAACAAACATGAGGTTAAATCACCTATAAAACAAACAAGATTAAATCAGACTATAAAACAAACAAACATGAGGTGAAATAAGCTATAAAACAAACGAGGATAAATCAGCTGTAAAACAAACAAGCATGAGGTTAAATCAGGCTATAAAACAAACAAACATGAGATTAAATCAGCTGTAAAACAAACAAACATGAGGATAAATCAGATTATAAAACAAACAAACATGAGGATTAATCAGCTGTAAAACTAACAAAAATGACGATAAATTAAACTATAAACCAACAAACATGGATAAATCAGACTATAAAACAAACAATTATGAGGATGAATCAGACTATAAAACCAACAAACATGAGGATAAATCAGCTATAAAACAATCAAACATGAGATTAAATCAGCTATAAAAAACAAGCATGAGGATAAATCAGACTATAAAACAAAAAAACCTGAGTATGAATCAGCTATAAGACAAACAAACATGAGGACAAGTCAGACTATAAAACCAACATGAGGATAAATCAATGTAAAACAAACAAAAATGGGGATAAATCATGCTATTAAACAAACAAACATGAGGGTTAATCAGACTATAAAACAAAAAAACATGACGATAAATCAGCTATAAAACAAACATGGGGATAAATCAGATTATAAAACAAACAGACATGAGTATAAATAAGACTATAAGACAAACACACATGAGGATGAATCAGAATGTAAAACAAACAAACATGAGGATAAATCCGACTATAAGACAAAAAACATGAGGATAAATAAGCTATAAAACAAACAAACATGAGGATAAGTCAGATATAAAACAAACAAGCATGAGGATAAATCAGGCTATAAAACCAGCAAACATGAGGATAAATCAACTATAAAACAAGCAAACATGAAGATAAATCAGCTATAAATAAACAAACATGAGGATAAATCATACTATAAACCAACAAACAGGTTAAATCAGCTATAAAACAAACAAGGATAAATGAGACTTTAAAACAAACATGATAAATCAGACTATAAAACCAACAAACATGGCGATAAATCAACTATAAGACAAACAAACATGAGGATAAATCAGCTATAAATAAAGATACATGAGGATAAATCATACTATAAACCACCAAACAGGTTAAATCAGCTATAAAACAAACGAGGATAAATGAGACTTTAAAACAAACATGATAAATCAGACTATAAAACCAACAAACATGGCGATAAATCAGCTATAAAACAAACAAACATGAGGATAAATAAGTCTATAAAACAAACAAACATGCGGCTAAATCAGACTATAAAACAAACAAACATGAGGATAAATCACACTATAAACCAACAAACATGAGGTTAAATCACCTATAAAACAAACAAGATTAAATCAGACTATAAAACAAACAAACATGAGGATGAATCAGACTATAAATTAACAAACATGAGGTGAAATAAGCTATAAAACAAACGAGGATAAATCAGCTGTCAAACAAACAAGCTTGAGGTTAAATCAGGCTATAAAACAAACAAACATGAGATTAAATCAGCTGTAAAACAAACAAACATGAGGATAAATCAGATTATAAAACAAACAAACAAACATGAGGATTAATCAGCTGTAAAACTAACAAAAATGAGGATAAATTAAACTATAAACCAACAAACATGGATAAATAAGACTATAAAACAAACAATTATGAGGATAAATCAGACTATAAAACCAACAAACATGAGGATAAATCGGCTATAAAACAAGCAAACATGAGTATAAATCAGCTATAAAACAAACAAACATGAGGACAAGTCAGACTATAAAACCAACATGAGGATAAATCAGATGTAAAACAAACAAGCATGAGGATAAATCATGCTATTAAACAAACAAACATGAGGGTATATCAGACTATGAAACAAAAAAACATGACGATAAATCAGCTATAAAACAAACATGGGGATAAATCAGATTATAAAACAAACAGACATGAGTATAAATAAGACTATAAGACAAACACACATGAGGATGAATCAGACTGTAAAACAAACAAACATGAGGATAAATCAGCTATAAAAGAAACAAACATAAGTATAATCACACAAGAAGAAAAACAAACATCAGGACAATCAGACTATAAGACAAACAAACATGAGGATAAAGCAGACTATAAAACAAACCAACATGCAGATAAATCAGCTATAAAACAAAGAAACATGAGGATAAATCAACTATAAAACAAACAAACATGAGGCTAAATCAGACTATAAGACAAACAAACATGAGGACTAATCAGCTATAAAACAAACAAACATGAGGATAAATCATACAATAAAGCAACAAACATGAGGTTAAATCACCTATAAAACAAACGAGGATAAATCAGCTATAAAACAAACAAACATGAGGATAAATAATTCTATAAAACAAACAAACGAGATTAAATCAGATGTAAAACAAACAAACATGAGGATAAATCAGATTATAAAACAAACAATCATGAGGATAAATAAGACCATAAGACAAACAAACATGAGGATAAATCACACTATAAACCAACAAACATGAGGTTAAATCACCTATAAAACAAACAAGATTAAATCAGACTATAAAACAAACAAACATGAGGTGAAATAAGCTATAAAACAAACGAGGATAAATCAGACTATAAAACCAACAAACATGAGGATAAATTAGCTATAAAACAAGCAAACATGAGATTAAATCAGCTATAAAAAACAAACCTGAGGATAAATCAGACTATAAAAAAAAACCTGAGTATAAATCAGCTATAAAACAAACAAACCTGAGGACAAGTCAGACTATAAAACCAACATGAGGATAAATCAGATGTAAAACAAACAAGCATGAGGATAAATCATGCTATTGAACAAACAAACATGAGGATAAATCAGACTATAAAACAAAAAAACATGACGATAAAACAGCTATAAAACAAACATGGGGATAAATCAGATTAGAAAACAAACAGACATGAGGATAAATAAGACTATAAGACAAACAAACATGAGGATAAATCACACTATAAACCAACAAACATGAGGTTAAATCACCTATAAAACAAACAAGATTAAATCAGACTATAAAACAAACAAACATGAGGTGAAATAAGCTATAAAACAAACAAACAGGAGGGTAAATCAGACTATAAAACAAAAAAACATGACAATAAATCAGCGATAAAACAAACATGAGGATAAATCAACTATAAACCAAACATACATGAAGATAATCAGACTATAAGACAAACAAACATGAGGATAAATCAGCTATAAAACAAACAAACATGAGGATAAATCATACTATAAACCAACAAACATGACGTTAAATCAGCTATAAAACAAACGAGGACAAATCAGCTATAAAACAAACAAACATGAGGATAAATAAGTCTATAAAACAAACAAACGAGATTAAATCAGATGTAAAACAAACAAACATGAGGATAAATCAGCTGTAAAACTAACAAAAATGAGGATAAATCAAACTATAAACCAACAAAGGTGGATAAATCAGACTATAAGACAAACAAACATGAGGACAAATCAGCTATAAAACAAACAAACATGAGGATAAATCATACTATAAACCAACAAACATGAGGTTAAATCAGCTATAAAACAAACGAGGATAAATCAGACTTTAAAACCAACATGATAAATCAGACTATAAAACAAACAAACATGAGGATAAATAAGTCTAAAAACAAACAAACATGACATCAAATAAGCTGTAAAAAAACAAACATGAGGATAAATCAGATTATAAAACGAACAAACATGATGATAAATCAGCTATAAAACAAAGAAACATGAGGATAAATCAACTATAAAACAAACAAACATGAGGCTAAATCAGACTATAAGACAAACAAACATGAGGACTAATCAGCTATAAAACAAACAAACATGAGGATAAATCATACAATAAAGCAACAAACATGAGGTTAAATCACCTATAAAACAAACGAGGATAAATCAGCTATAAAACAAACAAACATGAGGATAAATAATTCTATAAAACAAACAAACGAGATTAAATCAGATGTAAAACAAACAAACATGAGGATAAATCAGATTATAAAACAAACAATCATGAGGATAAATAAGACCATAAGACAAACAAACATGAGGATAAATCACACTATAAACCAACAAACATGAGGTTAAATCACCTATAAAACAAACAAGATTAAATCAGACTATAAAACAAACAAACATGAGGTGAAATAAGCTATAAAACAAACGAGGATAAATCAGACTATAAAACCAACAAACATGAGGATAAATTAGCTATAAAACAAGCAAACATGAGATTAAATCAGCTATAAAAAACAAACCTGAGGATAAATCAGACTATAAAAAAAAAACCTGAGTATAAATCAGCTATAAAACAAACAAACATGAGGACAAGTCAGACTATAAAACCAACATGAGGATAAATCAGATGTAAAACAAACAAGCATGAGGATAAATCATGCTATTGAACAAACAAACATGAGGATAAATCAGACTATAAAACAAAAAAACATGACGATAAAACAGCTATAAAACAAACATGGGGATAAATCAGATTAGAAAACAAACAGACATGAGGATAAATAAGACTATAAGACAAACAAACATGAGGATAAATCACACTATAAACCAACAAACATGAGGTTAAATCACCTATAAAACAAACAAGATTAAATCAGACTATAAAACAAACAAACATGAGGTGAAATAAGCTATAAAACAAACAAACAGGAGGGTAAATCAGACTATAAAACAAAAAAACATGACAATAAATCAGCGATAAAACAAACATGAGGATAAATCAACTATAAACCAAACATACATGAAGATAATCAGACTATAAGACAAACAAACATGAGGATAAATCAGCTATAAAACAAACAAACATGAGGATAAATCATACTATAAACCAACAAACATGACGTTAAATCAGCTATAAAACAAACGAGGACAAATCAGCTATAAAACAAACAAACATGAGGATAAATAAGTCTATAAAACAAACAAACGAGATTAAATCAGATGTAAAACAAACAAACATGAGGATAAATCAGCTGTAAAACTAACAAAAATGAGGATAAATCAAACTATAAACCAACAAAGGTGGATAAATCAGACTATAAGACAAACAAACATGAGGACAAATCAGCTATAAAACAAACAAACATGAGGATAAATCATACTATAAACCAACAAACATGAGGTTAAATCAGCTATAAAACAAACGAGGATAAATCAGACTTTAAAACCAACATGATAAATCAGACTATAAAACAAACAAACATGAGGATAAATAAGTCTAAAAACAAACAAACATGACATCAAATAAGCTGTAAAAAAACAAACATGAGGATAAATCAGATTATAAAACGAACAAACATGATGATAAATCAGCTATAAAACAAACAAACGAGGATAAATCAGCTATAAAACAAACACACATGAGGATGAATCAGATTGTAAAACAAACAAACATGAGGATAAATCAGCTATAAAAGAAACAAACATAAGGATAATCACACAAGAAAAAAAACAAACATCAGGACAATCAGACTATAAGACAAACAAACATGAGGATAAAGCAGACTATAAAACAAACCAACATGCAGATAAATCAGCTATAAAACAAACACACATGAGGATAAATCAGACTATAAAACAAAGAAACATGAGGATAAATCAACTATAAAACAAACAAACATGAAGATAGTCAGACTATAAGACAAACAAACATGAGGACAAATCAGCTATAAAACAAACAAACATGAGGATAAATCATACTATAAACCAACAAACATGAGGTTAAATCACCTATAAAACAAACGAGGATAAATCAGACTATAAAACAAAAAACATGAGGATGAATCAGACTACAAACCAACAAACATGAGGATAGATCAGCTATAAAACAAACAAATATGACGATAAATCACCTATAAAACAAAAAAACCTGAGGATAAATCAGACTATAAAACCAACAAACATGAGGATAAATCAGCTATAAAACAAACAAACATGAGATTAAATCATCTATAAAAAACAAATGAGGATTAATCAGATTATAAAACAAACAGACATGAGTATAAATAAGACTATAAGACAAACACACATGAGGATGAATCAGAATGTAAAACAAACAAACATGAGGATAAATCCGACTATAAGACAAAAAACATGAGGATAAATGAGCTATAAAACAAACAAACATGAGGATAAGTCAGATATAAAACAAAAAAGCATGAGGATAAATCAGGCTATAAAACCAGCAAACATGAGGATAAATCAACTATAAAACAAGCAAACATGAAGATAATCAGACTATAAGACAAACAAACATGAGGATAAATCACTTATAAATAAACAAACATGAGGATAAATCATACTATAAACCAACAAACAGGTTAAATCAGCTATAAAACAAACGAGGATAAATGAGACTTTAAAACAAACATGATAAATCAGACTATAAAACCAACAAACATGGCGATAAATCAGCTATAAAACAAACAAACATGAGGATAAATAAGTCTATAAAACAAACAAACATGAGGCTAAATCTGACTATAAACCAACAAACATGAGGTTAAATCACCTATAAAACAAACAAGATTAAATCAGACTATAAAACAAACAAACATGAGGATGAATCAGACTATAAATTAACAAACATGAGGTGAAATAAGCTATAAAACAAACGAGGATAAATCAGCTGTAAAATAAACAAGCATGAGGTTAAATCAGGCTATAAAACAAACAAACATGAGATTAAATCAGCTGTAAAACAAACAAACATGAGGATAAATCAGATTATAAAACCAACAAACATGGCGATAAATCAGCTATAAAACAAACAAACATGAGGATAAATAAGTCTATAAAACAAACAAACATGAGGCTAAATCAGACTATAAAACAAACAAACATGAGGATAAATCACACTATAAACCAACAAACATGAGGTTAAATCACCTATAAAACAAACAAGATTAAATCAGACTATAAAACAAACAAACATGAGGTGAAATAAGCTATAAAACAAACGAGGATAAATCAGCTATAAAATAAACAAACATGATGATAAATCAGACTATAAAACAAACAAACATGAGCATAAATCATACTATAAACCAACAAACATGAAGTGAAATAAGCTATAAAACAAACGAGGATAAATCAGCTGTAAAACAAACAAGAATGAGGTTAAATCAGGCTATAAAACAAACAAACATGAGGATAAATCAGATTATAAAACAAACAAACATGAGGATTAATCAGCTGTAAAACTAACAAAAATGAGGATAAATTAAACTATAAACCAACAAACATGGATAAATCAGACTATAAAACAAACAAACATGAGGATAAATCAGACTATAAAACCAACAAACATGAGGATAAATTAGCTATAAAACAAGCAAACATGAGATTAAATCAGCTATAAAAAACAAACCTGAGGATAAATCAGACTATAAAAAAAAAACCTGAGTATAAATCAGCTATAAAACAAACAAACATGAGGACAAGTCAGACTATAAAACCAACATGAGGATAAATCAGATGTAAAACAAACAAGCATGAGGATAAATCATGCTATTGAACAAACAAACATGAGGATAAATCAGACTATAAAAGAAAAAAACATGACGATAAAACAGCTATAAAACAAACATGGGGATAAATCAGATTAGAAAACAAACAGACATGAGGATAAATAAGACTATAAGACAAACAAACATGAGGATAAATCAGCTATAAAACAAACAAACATGAGGACAAGTCAGACTATAAAACCAACATGAGGTTAAATCAGATGTAAAACAAACAAGCATGAGGATAAATCATGCTATTAAACAAACAAACATGAGGGTAAATCAGACTATAAAACAAAAAAACATGACAATAAATCAGCGATAAAACAAACATGAGGATAAATCAACTATAAACCAAACATACATGAAGATAATCAGACTATAAGACAAACAAACATGAGGATAAATCAGCTATAAAACAAACAAACATGAGGATATATCATACTATAAACCAACAAACATGAGGTTAAATCACCTATAAAACAAACGAGGATAAATCAGACTATAAAACAAAAAACATGAGGATGAATCAGACTACAAACCAACAAACATGAGGATAGATCAGCTATAAAACAAACAAATATGACGATAAATCACCTATAAAACAAAAAAACCTGAGGATAAATCAGACTATAAAACCAACAAACATGAGGATAAATCAGCTATAAAACAAACAAACATGAGATTAAATCATCTATAAAAAACAAATGAGGATTAATCAGATTATAAAACAAACAGACATGAGTATAAATAAGACTATAAGACAAACACACATGAGGATGAATCAGAATGTAAAACAAACAAACATGAGGATAAATCCGACTATAAGACAAAAAACATGAGGATAAATGAGCTATAAAACAAACAAACATGAGGATAAGTCAGATATAAAACAAAAAAGCATGAGGATAAATCAGGCTATAAAACCAGCAAACATGAGGATAAATCAACTATAAAACAAGCAAACATGAAGATAATCAGACTATAAGACAAACAAACATGAGGATAAATCACTTATAAATAAACAAACATGAGGATAAATCATACTATAAACCAACAAACAGGTTAAATCAGCTATAAAACAAACGAGGATAAATGAGACTTTAAAACAAACATGATAAATCAGACTATAAAACCAACAAACATGGCGATAAATCAGCTATAAAACAAACAAACATGAGGATAAATAAGTCTATAAAACAAACAAACATGAGGCTAAATCTGACTATAAACCAACAAACATGAGGTTAAATCACCTATAAAACAAACAAGATTAAATCAGACTATAAAACAAACAAACATGAGGATGAATCAGACTATAAATTAACAAACATGAGGTGAAATAAGCTATAAAACAAACGAGGATAAATCAGCTGTAAAATAAACAAGCATGAGGTTAAATCAGGCTATAAAACAAACAAACATGAGATTAAATCAGCTGTAAAACAAACAAACATGAGGATAAATCAGATTATAAAACCAACAAACATGGCGATAAATCAGCTATAAAACAAACAAACATGAGGATAAATAAGTCTATAAAACAAACAAACATGAGGCTAAATCAGACTATAAAACAAACAAACATGAGGATAAATCACACTATAAACCAACAAACATGAGGTTAAATCACCTATAAAACAAACAAGATTAAATCAGACTATAAAACAAACAAACATGAGGTGAAATAAGCTATAAAACAAACGAGGATAAATCAGCTATAAAATAAACAAACATGATGATAAATCAGACTATAAAACAAACAAACATGAGCATAAATCATACTATAAACCAACAAACATGAAGTGAAATAAGCTATAAAACAAACGAGGATAAATCAGCTGTAAAACAAACAAGCATGAGGTTAAATCAGGCTATAAAACAAACAAACATGAGGATAAATCAGATTATAAAACAAACAAACATGAGGATTAATCAGCTGTAAAACTAACAAAAATGAGGATAAATTAAACTATAAACCAACAAACATGGATAAATCAGACTATAAAACAAACAAACATGAGGATAAATCAGACTATAAAACCAACAAACATGAGGATAAATTAGCTATAAAACAAGCAAACATGAGATTAAATCAGCTATAAAAAACAAACCTGAGGATAAATCAGACTATAAAAAAAAAACCTGAGTATAAATCAGCTATAAAACAAACAAACATGAGGACAAGTCAGACTATAAAACCAACATGAGGATAAATCAGATGTAAAACAAACAAGCATGAGGATAAATCATGCTATTGAACAAACAAACATGAGGATAAATCAGACTATAAAACAAAAAAACATGACGATAAAACAGCTATAAAACAAACATGGGGATAAATCAGATTAGAAAACAAACAGACATGAGGATAAATAAGACTATAAGACAAACAAACATGAGGATAAATCAGCTATAAAACAAACAAACATGAGGACAAGTCAGACTATAAAACCAACATGAGGTTAAATCAGATGTAAAACAAACAAGCATGAGGATAAATCATGCTATTAAACAAACAAACATGAGGGTAAATCAGACTATAAAACAAAAAAACATGACAATAAATCAGCGATAAAACAAACATGAGGATAAATCAACTATAAACCAAACATACATGAAGATAATCAGACTATAAGACAAACAAACATGAGGATAAATCAGCTATAAAACAAACAAACATGAGGATATATCATACTATAAACCAACAAACATGACGTTAAATCAGCTATAAAACAAACGAGGACAAATCAGCTATAAAACAAACAAACAAGAGGATAAATAAGTCTATAAAACAAACAAACGAGATTAAATCAGATGTAAAACAAACAAACATGAGGATAAATCAGCTGTAAAACTAACAAAAATGAGGATAAATCAAACTATAAACCAACAAAGGTGGATAAATCAGACTATCAGACAAACAAACATGAGGACAAATCAGCTATAAAACAAACAAACATGAGGATAAATCATACTATAAACCAACAAACATGAGGTTAAATCAGCTATAAAACAAACGAGGATAAATCAGACTTTAAAACCAACATGATAAATCAGACTATAAAACAAACAAACATGAGGATAAATAAGTCTAAAAACAAACAAACATGACATCAAATCAGCTGTAAAAAAAACAAACATGAGGATAAATCAGATTATAAAATGAACAAACATGATGATAAATCAGCTATAAAACAAACAAACGAGGATAAATCAGCTATAAAACAAACACACATGGGGATGAATCAGATTGTAAAACAAACAAACATGAGGATAAATCAGCTATAAAAGAAACAAACATAAGGATAATCACACAAGAAAAAAAACAAACATCAGGACAATCAGACTATAAGACAAACAAACATGAGGATAAAGCAGACTATAAAACAAACCAACATGCAGATAAATCAGCTATAAAACAAACTCACATGAGGCTAAATCAGACTATAAAACAAAGAAACATGAGGATAAATCAACTATAAAACAAACAAACATGAAGATAGTCAGACTATAAGACAAACAAACATGAGGACAAATCAGCTATAAAACAAACAAACATGAGGATAAATCATACTATAAACCAACAAACATGAGGTTAAATCACCTATAAAACAAACGAGGATAAATCAGACTATAAAACAAAAAACATGAGGATGAATCAGACTACAAACCAACAAACATGAGGATAAATCAGCTAAAAAACAAACAAACATGACGATAAATCACCTATAAAACAAAAAAAACCTGAGGATAAATCAGACTATAAAACCAACAAACATGAGGATAAATCAGTTATAAAACAAACAAACATGAGATTAAATCATCTATAAAAAACAAATGAGGATTAATCAGATTATAAAACAAACAGACATGAGTATAAATAAGACTATAAGACAAACACACATGAGGATGAATCAGAATGTAAAACAAACAAACATGAGGATAAATCCGACTATAAGACAAAAAACATGAGGATAAATGAGCTATAAAACAAACAAACATGAGGATAAGTCAGATATAAAACAAAAAAGCATGAGGATAAATCAGGCTATAAAACCAGCAAACATGAGGATAAATCAACTATAAAACAAGCAAACATGAAGATAATCAGACTATAAGACAAACAAACATGAGGATAAATCACTTATAAATAAACAAACATGAGGATAAATCATACTATAAACCAACAAACAGGTTACATCAGCTATAAAACAAACGAGGATAAAAGAGACTTTAAAACAAACATGATAAATCAGACTATAAAACCAACAAACATGGCGATAAATCAGCTATAAAACAAACAAACATGAGGATAAATCAGCTGTAAAACAAACAAGCATGAGGTTAAATCAAGCTATAAAACAAACAAACATGAGATTAAATCAGCTGTAAAACAAACAAACATGGTGATAAATCAGCTATAAAACAAACAAACATGAGGATAAATAAGTCTATAAAACAAACAAACATGAGGCTAAATCAGACTATAAAACAAACAAACATGAGGATAAATCACACTATAAAACAAACATGAGGATAAATCATACTATAAACCAACAAACATGAGGTTAAATCACCTATAAAACAAACGAGGATAAATCAGACTATAAAACAAAAAACATGAGGATGAATCAGACTACAAACCAACAAACATGAGGATAAATCAGCTAAAAAACAAACAAACATGACGATAAATCACCTATAAAACAAAAAAAACCTGAGGATAAATCAGACTATAAAACCAACAAACATGAGGATAAATCAGCTATAAAACAAACAAACATGAGATTAAATCATCTATAAAAAACAAATGAGGATTAATCAGATCATAAAACAAACAGACATGAGTATAAATAAGACTATAAGACAAACACACATGAGGATGAATCAGAATGTAAAACAAACAAACATGAGGATAAATCCGACTATAAGACAAAAAACATGAGGATAAATGAGCTATAAAACAAACAAACATGAGGATAAGTCAGATATAAAACAAAAAAGCATGAGGATAAATCAGGCTATAAAACCAGCAAACATGAGGATAAATCAACTATAAAACAAGCAAACATGAAGATAATCAGACTATAAGACAAACAAACATGAGGATAAATCACTTATAAATAAACAAACATGAGGATAAATCATACTATAAACCAACAAACAGGTTAAATCAGCTATAAAACAAACGAGGATAAATGAGACTTTAAAACAAACATGATAAATCAGACTATAAAACCAACAAACATGGCGATAAATCAGCTAAAAAACAAACAAACATGAGGATAAATCAGCTATAAGACAAACAAACATGAGGATAAATCAGCTATAAATAAACATACATGAGGATAAATCATACTATAAACCAACAAACATGGCGATAAATCAGCTATAAAACAAACGAGGATAAATGAGACTTTAAAACAAACAAACATGAGGCTAAATCAGACTATAAACCAACAAACATGAGGTTAAATCACCTATAAAACAAACAAGATTAAATCAGACTATAAAACAAACAAACATGAGGATGAATCAGACTATAAATTAACAAACATGAGGTGAAATAAGCTATAAAACAAATGAGGATAAATCAGCTGTAAAACAAACAAGCATGAGGTTAAATCAGGCTATAAAACAAACAAACATGAGATTAAATCAGCTGTAAAACAAACAAACATGAGGATAAATCAGATTATAAAACCAACAAACATGGCGATAAATCAGCTATAAAACAAACAAACATGAGGATAAATAAGTCTATAAAACAAACAAACATGAGGCTAAATCAGACTATAAAACAAACAAACATGAGGATAAATCACACTATAAACCAACAAACATGAGGTTAAATCACCTATAAAACAAACAAGATTAAATCAGACTATAAAACAAACAAACATGAGGTGAAATAAGCTATAAAACAAACGAGGATAAATCAGCTATAAAATAAACAAACATGATGATAAATCAGACTATAAAACAAACAAACATGAGCATAAATCATACTATAAACCAACAAACATGAAGTGAAATAAGCTATAAAACAAACGAGGATAAATCAGCTGTAAAACAAACAAGAATGAGGTTAAATCAGGCTATAAAACAAACAAACATGAGGATAAATCAGATTATAAAACAAACAAACATGAGGATTAATCAGCTGTAAAACTAACAAAAATGAGGATAAATTAAACTATAAACCAACAAACATGGATAAATCAGACTATAAAACAAACAAACATGAGGATAAATCAGACTATAAAACCAACAAACATGAGGATAAATTAGCTATAAAACAAGCAAACATGAGATTAAATCAGCTATAAAAAACAAACCTGAGGATAAATCAGACTATAAAAAAAAAACCTGAGTATAAATCAGCTATAAAACAAACAAACATGAGGACAAGTCAGACTATAAAACCAACATGAGGATAAATCAGATGTAAAACAAACAAGCATGAGGATAAATCATGCTATTGAACAAACAAACATGAGGATAAATCAGACTATAAAAGAAAAAAACATGACGATAAAACAGCTATAAAACAAACATGGGGATAAATCAGATTAGAAAACAAACAGACATGAGGATAAATAAGACTATAAGACAAACAAACATGAGGATAAATCAGCTATAAAACAAACAAACATGAGGACAAGTCAGACTATAAAACCAACATGAGGTTAAATCAGATGTAAAACAAACAAGCATGAGGATAAATCATGCTATTAAACAAACAAACATGAGGGTAAATCAGACTATAAAACAAAAAAACATGACAATAAATCAGCGATAAAACAAACATGAGGATAAATCAACTATAAACCAAACATACATGAAGATAATCAGACTATAAGACAAACAAACATGAGGATAAATCAGCTATAAAACAAACAAACATGAGGATATATCATACTATAAACCAACAAACATGAGGTTAAATCACCTATAAAACAAACGAGGATAAATCAGACTATAAAACAAAAAACATGAGGATGAATCAGACTACAAACCAACAAACATGAGGATAGATCAGCTATAAAACAAACAAATATGACGATAAATCACCTATAAAACAAAAAAACCTGAGGATAAATCAGACTATAAAACCAACAAACATGAGGATAAATCAGCTATAAAACAAACAAACATGAGATTAAATCATCTATAAAAAACAAATGAGGATTAATCAGATTATAAAACAAACAGACATGAGTATAAATAAGACTATAAGACAAACACACATGAGGATGAATCAGAATGTAAAACAAACAAACATGAGGATAAATCCGACTATAAGACAAAAAACATGAGGATAAATGAGCTATAAAACAAACAAACATGAGGATAAGTCAGATATAAAACAAAAAAGCATGAGGATAAATCAGGCTATAAAACCAGCAAACATGAGGATAAATCAACTATAAAACAAGCAAACATGAAGATAATCAGACTATAAGACAAACAAACATGAGGATAAATCACTTATAAATAAACAAACATGAGGATAAATCATACTATAAACCAACAAACAGGTTAAATCAGCTATAAAACAAACGAGGATAAATGAGACTTTAAAACAAACATGATAAATCAGACTATAAAACCAACAAACATGGCGATAAATCAGCTATAAAACAAACAAACATGAGGATAAATAAGTCTATAAAACAAACAAACATGAGGCTAAATCTGACTATAAACCAACAAACATGAGGTTAAATCACCTATAAAACAAACAAGATTAAATCAGACTATAAAACAAACAAACATGAGGATGAATCAGACTATAAATTAACAAACATGAGGTGAAATAAGCTATAAAACAAACGAGGATAAATCAGCTGTAAAATAAACAAGCATGAGGTTAAATCAGGCTATAAAACAAACAAACATGAGATTAAATCAGCTGTAAAACAAACAAACATGAGGATAAATCAGATTATAAAACCAACAAACATGGCGATAAATCAGCTATAAAACAAACAAACATGAGGATAAATAAGTCTATAAAACAAACAAACATGAGGCTAAATCAGACTATAAAACAAACAAACATGAGGATAAATCACACTATAAACCAACAAACATGAGGTTAAATCACCTATAAAACAAACAAGATTAAATCAGACTATAAAACAAACAAACATGAGGTGAAATAAGCTATAAAACAAACGAGGATAAATCAGCTATAAAATAAACAAACATGATGATAAATCAGACTATAAAACAAACAAACATGAGCATAAATCATACTATAAACCAACAAACATGAAGTGAAATAAGCTATAAAACAAACGAGGATAAATCAGCTGTAAAACAAACAAGCATGAGGTTAAATCAGGCTATAAAACAAACAAACATGAGGATAAATCAGATTATAAAACAAACAAACATGAGGATTAATCAGCTGTAAAACTAACAAAAATGAGGATAAATTAAACTATAAACCAACAAACATGGATAAATCAGACTATAAAACAAACAAACATGAGGATAAATCAGACTATAAAACCAACAAACATGAGGATAAATTAGCTATAAAACAAGCAAACATGAGATTAAATCAGCTATAAAAAACAAACCTGAGGATAAATCAGACTATAAAAAAAAAACCTGAGTATAAATCAGCTATAAAACAAACAAACATGAGGACAAGTCAGACTATAAAACCAACATGAGGATAAATCAGATGTAAAACAAACAAGCATGAGGATAAATCATGCTATTGAACAAACAAACATGAGGATAAATCAGACTATAAAACAAAAAAACATGACGATAAAACAGCTATAAAACAAACATGGGGATAAATCAGATTAGAAAACAAACAGACATGAGGATAAATAAGACTATAAGACAAACAAACATGAGGATAAATCAGCTATAAAACAAACAAACATGAGGACAAGTCAGACTATAAAACCAACATGAGGTTAAATCAGATGTAAAACAAACAAGCATGAGGATAAATCATGCTATTAAACAAACAAACATGAGGGTAAATCAGACTATAAAACAAAAAAACATGACAATAAATCAGCGATAAAACAAACATGAGGATAAATCAACTATAAACCAAACATACATGAAGATAATCAGACTATAAGACAAACAAACATGAGGATAAATCAGCTATAAAACAAACAAACATGAGGATATATCATACTATAAACCAACAAACATGACGTTAAATCAGCTATAAAACAAACGAGGACAAATCAGCTATAAAACAAACAAACAAGAGGATAAATAAGTCTATAAAACAAACAAACGAGATTAAATCAGATGTAAAACAAACAAACATGAGGATAAATCAGCTGTAAAACTAACAAAAATGAGGATAAATCAAACTATAAACCAACAAAGGTGGATAAATCAGACTATCAGACAAACAAACATGAGGACAAATCAGCTATAAAACAAACAAACATGAGGATAAATCATACTATAAACCAACAAACATGAGGTTAAATCAGCTATAAAACAAACGAGGATAAATCAGACTTTAAAACCAACATGATAAATCAGACTATAAAACAAACAAACATGAGGATAAATAAGTCTAAAAACAAACAAACATGACATCAAATCAGCTGTAAAAAAAACAAACATGAGGATAAATCAGATTATAAAATGAACAAACATGATGATAAATCAGCTATAAAACAAACAAACGAGGATAAATCAGCTATAAAACAAACACACATGGGGATGAATCAGATTGTAAAACAAACAAACATGAGGATAAATCAGCTATAAAAGAAACAAACATAAGGATAATCACACAAGAAAAAAAACAAACATCAGGACAATCAGACTATAAGACAAACAAACATGAGGATAAAGCAGACTATAAAACAAACCAACATGCAGATAAATCAGCTATAAAACAAACTCACATGAGGCTAAATCAGACTATAAAACAAAGAAACATGAGGATAAATCAACTATAAAACAAACAAACATGAAGATAGTCAGACTATAAGACAAACAAACATGAGGACAAATCAGCTATAAAACAAACAAACATGAGGATAAATCATACTATAAACCAACAAACATGAGGTTAAATCACCTATAAAACAAACGAGGATAAATCAGACTATAAAACAAAAAACATGAGGATGAATCAGACTACAAACCAACAAACATGAGGATAAATCAGCTAAAAAACAAACAAACATGACGATAAATCACCTATAAAACAAAAAAAACCTGAGGATAAATCAGACTATAAAACCAACAAACATGAGGATAAATCAGTTATAAAACAAACAAACATGAGATTAAATCATCTATAAAAAACAAATGAGGATTAATCAGATTATAAAACAAACAGACATGAGTATAAATAAGACTATAAGACAAACACACATGAGGATGAATCAGAATGTAAAACAAACAAACATGAGGATAAATCCGACTATAAGACAAAAAACATGAGGATAAATGAGCTATAAAACAAACAAACATGAGGATAAGTCAGATATAAAACAAAAAAGCATGAGGATAAATCAGGCTATAAAACCAGCAAACATGAGGATAAATCAACTATAAAACAAGCAAACATGAAGATAATCAGACTATAAGACAAACAAACATGAGGATAAATCACTTATAAATAAACAAACATGAGGATAAATCATACTATAAACCAACAAACAGGTTACATCAGCTATAAAACAAACGAGGATAAAAGAGACTTTAAAACAAACATGATAAATCAGACTATAAAACCAACAAACATGGCGATAAATCAGCTATAAAACAAACAAACATGAGGATAAATAAGTCTATAAAACAAACAAACATGCGGATGAATCAGACTATAAATTAACAAACATGAGGTGAAATAAGCTATAAAACAAACGAGGATAAATCAGCTGTAAAACAAACAAGCATGAGGTTAAATCAAGCTATAAAACAAACAAACATGAGATTAAATCAGCTGTAAAACAAACAAACATGGTGATAAATCAGCTATAAAACAAACAAACATGAGGATAAATAAGTCTATAAAACAAACAAACATGAGGCTAAATCAGACTATAAAACAAACAAACATGAGGATAAATCACACTATAAAACAAACATGAGGATAAATCATACTATAAACCAACAAACATGAGGTTAAATCACCTATAAAACAAACGAGGATAAATCAGACTATAAAACAAAAAACATGAGGATGAATCAGACTACAAACCAACAAACATGAGGATAAATCAGCTAAAAAACAAACAAACATGACGATAAATCACCTATAAAACAAAAAAAACCTGAGGATAAATCAGACTATAAAACCAACAAACATGAGGATAAATCAGCTATAAAACAAACAAACATGAGATTAAATCATCTATAAAAAACAAATGAGGATTAATCAGATCATAAAACAAACAGACATGAGTATAAATAAGACTATAAGACAAACACACATGAGGATGAATCAGAATGTAAAACAAACAAACATGAGGATAAATCCGACTATAAGACAAAAAACATGAGGATAAATGAGCTATAAAACAAACAAACATGAGGATAAGTCAGATATAAAACAAAAAAGCATGAGGATAAATCAGGCTATAAAACCAGCAAACATGAGGATAAATCAACTATAAAACAAGCAAACATGAAGATAATCAGACTATAAGACAAACAAACATGAGGATAAATCACTTATAAATAAACAAACATGAGGATAAATCATACTATAAACCAACAAACAGGTTAAATCAGCTATAAAACAAACGAGGATAAATGAGACTTTAAAACAAACATGATAAATCAGACTATAAAACCAACAAACATGGCGATAAATCAGCTATAAAACAAACAAACATGAGGATAAATCAGCTATAAGACAAACAAACATGAGGATAAATCAGCTATAAATAAACATACATGACGATAAATCATACTATAAACCAACAAACATGGCGATAAATCAGCTATAAAACAAACGAGGATAAATGAGACTTTAAAACAAACAAACATGAGGCTAAATCAGACTATAAACCAACAAACATGAGGTTAAATCACCTATAAAACAAACAAGATTAAATCAGACTATAAAACAAACAAACATGAGGATGAATCAGACTATAAATTAACAAACATGAGGTGAAATAAGCTATAAAACAAACGAGGATAAATCAGCTGTAAAACAAACAAGCATGAGGTTAAATCAGGCTATAAAACAAACAAACATGAGATTAAATCAGCTGTAAAACAAACAAACATGAGGATAAATCAGATTATAAAACCAACAAACATGGCGATAAATCAGCTATAAAACAAACAAACATGAGGATAAATAAGTCTATAAAACAAACAAACATGAGGCTAAATCAGACTATAAAACAAACAAACATGAGGATAAATCACACTATAAACCAACAAACATGAGGTTAAATCACCTATAAAACAAACAAGATTAAATCAGACTATAAAACAAACAAACATGAGGTGAAATAAGCTATAAAACAAACGAGGATAAATCAGCTGTAAAACAAACAAGCATGAGGTTAAATCAGGCTATAAAACAAACAAACATGAGATTAAATCAGCTGTAAAACAAACAAACATGAGGATAAATCAGATTATAAAACAAACAAACATGAGGATTAATCAGCTGTAAAACTAACAAAAATGACGATAAATTAAACTATAAACCAACAAACATGGATAAATCAGACTATAAAACAAACAATTATGAGGATGAATCAGACTATAAAACCAACAAACATGAGGATAAATCAGCTATAAAACAATCAAACATGAGATTAAATCAGCTATAAAAAACAAGCATGAGGATAAATCAGACTATAAAACAAAAAAACCTGAGTATGAATCAGCTATAAGACAAACAAACATGAGGACAAGTCAGACTATAAAACCAACATGAGGATAAATCAATGTAAAACAAACAAAAATGGGGATAAATCATGCTATTAAACAAACAAACATGAGGGTTAATCAGACTATAAAACAAAAAAACATGACGATAAATCAGCTATAAAACAAACATGGGGATAAATCAGATTATAAAACAAACAGACATGAGTATAAATAAGACTATAAGACAAACACACATGAGGATGAATCAGAATGTAAAACAAACAAACATGAGGATAAATCCGACTATAAGACAAAAAACATGAGGATAAATAAGCTATAAAACAAACAAACATGAGGATAAGTCAGATATAAAACAAACAAGCATGAGGATAAATCAGGCTATAAAACCAGCAAACATGAGGATAAATCAACTATAAAACAAGCAAACATGAAGATAAATCAGCTATAAATAAACAAACATGAGGATAAATCATACTATAAACCAACAAACAGGTTAAATCAGCTATAAAACAAACAAGGATAAATGAGACTTTAAAACAAACATGATAAATCAGACTATAAAACCAACAAACATGGCGATAAATCAACTATAAGACAAACAAACATGAGGATAAATCAGCTATAAATAAAGATACATGAGGATAAATCATACTATAAACCACCAAACAGGTTAAATCAGCTATAAAACAAACGAGGATAAATGAGACTTTAAAACAAACATGATAAATCAGACTATAAAACCAACAAACATGGCGATAAATCAGCTATAAAACAAACAAACATGAGGATAAATAAGTCTATAAAACAAACAAACATGCGGCTAAATCAGACTATAAAACAAACAAACATGAGGATAAATCACACTATAAACCAACAAACATGAGGTTAAATCACCTATAAAACAAACAAGATTAAATCAGACTATAAAACAAACAAACATGAGGATGAATCAGACTATAAATTAACAAACATGAGGTGAAATAAGCTATAAAACAAACGAGGATAAATCAGCTGTCAAACAAACAAGCTTGAGGTTAAATCAGGCTATAAAACAAACAAACATGAGATTAAATCAGCTGTAAAACAAACAAACATGAGGATAAATCAGATTATAAAACAAACAAACAAACATGAGGATTAATCAGCTGTAAAACTAACAAAAATGAGGATAAATTAAACTATAAACCAACAAACATGGATAAATAAGACTATAAAACAAACAATTATGAGGATAAATCAGACTATAAAACCAACAAACATGAGGATAAATCGGCTATAAAACAAGCAAACATGAGTATAAATCAGCTATAAAACAAACAAACATGAGGACAAGTCAGACTATAAAACCAACATGAGGATAAATCAGATGTAAAACAAACAAGCATGAGGATAAATCATGCTATTAAACAAACAAACATGAGGGTATATCAGACTATGAAACAAAAAAACATGACGATAAATCAGCTATAAAACAAACATGGGGATAAATCAGATTATAAAACAAACAGACATGAGTATAAATAAGACTATAAGACAAACACACATGAGGATGAATCAGACTGTAAAACAAACAAACATGAGGATAAATCAGCTATAAAAGAAACAAACATAAGTATAATCACACAAGAAGAAAAACAAACATCAGGACAATCAGACTATAAGACAAACAAACATGAGGATAAAGCAGACTATAAAACAAACCAACATGCAGATAAATCAGCTATAAAACAAAGAAACATGAGGATAAATCAACTATAAAACAAACAAACATGAGGCTAAATCAGACTATAAGACAAACAAACATGAGGACTAATCAGCTATAAAACAAACAAACATGAGGATAAATCATACAATAAAGCAACAAACATGAGGTTAAATCACCTATAAAACAAACGAGGATAAATCAGCTATAAAACAAACAAACATGAGGATAAATAATTCTATAAAACAAACAAACGAGATTAAATCAGATGTAAAACAAACAAACATGAGGATAAATCAGATTATAAAACAAACAATCATGAGGATAAATAAGACCATAAGACAAACAAACATGAGGATAAATCACACTATAAACCAACAAACATGAGGTTAAATCACCTATAAAACAAACAAGATTAAATCAGACTATAAAACAAACAAACATGAGGTGAAATAAGCTATAAAACAAACGAGGATAAATCAGACTATAAAACCAACAAACATGAGGATAAATTAGCTATAAAACAAGCAAACATGAGATTAAATCAGCTATAAAAAACAAACCTGAGGATAAATCAGACTATAAAAAAAAAACCTGAGTATAAATCAGCTATAAAACAAACAAACATGAGGACAAGTCAGACTATAAAACCAACATGAGGATAAATCAGATGTAAAACAAACAAGCATGAGGATAAATCATGCTATTGAACAAACAAACATGAGGATAAATCAGACTATAAAACAAAAAAACATGACGATAAAACGGCTATAAAACAAACATGGGGATAAATCAGATTAGAAAACAAACAGACATGAGGATAAATAAGACTATAAGACAAACAAACATGAGGATAAATCACACTATAAACCAACAAACATGAGGTTAAATCACCTATAAAACAAACAAGATTAAATCAGACTATAAAACAAACAAACATGAGGTGAAATAAGCTATAAAACAAACAAACAGGAGGGTAAATCAGACTATAAAACAAAAAAACATGACAATAAATCAGCGATAAAACAAACATGAGGATAAATCAACTATAAACCAAACATACATGAAGATAATCAGACTATAAGACAAACAAACATGAGGATAAATCAGCTATAAAACAAACAAACATGAGGATAAATCATACTATAAACCAACAAACATGACGTTAAATCAGCTATAAAACAAACGAGGACAAATCAGCTATAAAACAAACAAACATGAGGATAAATAAGTCTATAAAACAAACAAACGAGATTAAATCAGATGTAAAACAAACAAACATGAGGATAAATCAGCTGTAAAACTAACAAAAATGAGGATAAATCAAACTATAAACCAACAAAGGTGGATAAATCAGACTATAAGACAAACAAACATGAGGACAAATCAGCTATAAAACAAACAAACATGAGGATAAATCATACTATAAACCAACAAACATGAGGTTAAATCAGCTATAAAACAAACGAGGATAAATCAGACTTTAAAACCAACATGATAAATCAGACTATAAAACAAACAAACATGAGGATAAATAAGTCTAAAAACAAACAAACATGACATCAAATAAGCTGTAAAAAAACAAACATGAGGATAAATCAGATTATAAAACGAACAAACATGATGATAAATCAGCTATAAAACAAACAAACGAGGATAAATCAGCTATAAAACAAACACACATGAGGATGAATCAGATTGTAAAACAAACAAACATGAGGATAAATCAGCTATAAAAGAAACAAACATAAGGATAATCACACAAGAAAAAAAACAAACATCAGGACAATCAGACTATAAGACAAACAAACATGAGGATAAAGCAGACTATAAAACAAACCAACATGCAGATAAATCAGCTATAAAACAAACACACATGAGGATAAATCAGACTATAAAACAAAGAAACATGAGGATAAATCAACTATAAAACAAACAAACATGAAGATAGTCAGACTATAAGACAAACAAACATGAGGACAAATCAGCTATAAAACAAACAAACATGAGGATAAATCATACTATAAACCAACAAACATGAGGTTAAATCACCTATAAAACAAACGAGGATAAATCAGACTATAAAACAAAAAACATGAGGATGAATCAGACTACAAACCAACAAACATGAGGATAGATCAGCTATAAAACAAACAAATATGACGATAAATCACCTATAAAACAAAAAAACCTGAGGATAAATCAGACTATAAAACCAACAAACATGAGGATAAATCAGCTATAAAACAAACAAACATGAGATTAAATCATCTATAAAAAACAAATGAGGATTAATCAGATTATAAAACAAACAGACATGAGTATAAATAAGACTATAAGACAAACACACATGAGGATGAATCAGAATGTAAAACAAACAAACATGAGGATAAATCCGACTATAAGACAAAAAACATGAGGATAAATCACTTATAAATAAACAAACATGAGGATAAATCATACTATAAACCAACAAACAGGTTAAATCAGCTATAAAACAAACGAGGATAAATGAGACTTTAAAACAAACATGATAAATCAGACTATAAAACCAACAAACATGGCGATAAATCAGCTATAAAACAAACAAACATGAGGATAAATCAGCTATAAGACAAACAAACATGAGGATAAATCAGCTATAAATAAACATACATGACGATAAATCATACTATAAACCAACAAACATGGCGATAAATCAGCTATAAAACAAACGAGGATAAATGAGACTTTAAAACAAACAAACATGAGGCTAAATCAGACTATAAACCAACAAACATGAGGTTAAATCACCTATAAAACAAACAAGATTAAATCAGACTATAAAACAAACAAACATGAGGATGAATCAGACTATAAATTAACAAACATGAGGTGAAATAAGCTATAAAACAAACGAGGATAAATCAGCTGTAAAACAAACAAGCATGAGGTTAAATCAGGCTATAAAACAAACAAACATGAGATTAAATCAGCTGTAAAACAAACAAACATGAGGATAAATCAGATTATAAAACCAACAAACATGGCGATAAATCAGCTATAAAACAAACAAACATGAGGATAAATAAGTCTATAAAACAAACAAACATGAGGCTAAATCAGACTATAAAACAAACAAACATGAGGATAAATCACACTATAAACCAACAAACATGAGGTTAAATCACCTATAAAACAAACAAGATTAAATCAGACTATAAAACAAACAAACATGAGGTGAAATAAGCTATAAAACAAACGAGGATAAATCAGCTGTAAAACAAACAAGCATGAGGTTAAATCAGGCTATAAAACAAACAAACATGAGATTAAATCAGCTGTAAAACAAACAAACATGAGGATAAATCAGATTATAAAACAAACAAACATGAGGATTAATCAGCTGTAAAACTAACAAAAATGACGATAAATTAAACTATAAACCAACAAACATGGATAAATCAGACTATAAAACAAACAATTATGAGGATGAATCAGACTATAAAACCAACAAACATGAGGATAAATCAGCTATAAAACAATCAAACATGAGATTAAATCAGCTATAAAAAACAAGCATGAGGATAAATCAGACTATAAAACAAAAAAACCTGAGTATGAATCAGCTATAAGACAAACAAACATGAGGACAAGTCAGACTATAAAACCAACATGAGGATAAATCAATGTAAAACAAACAAAAATGGGGATAAATCATGCTATTAAACAAACAAACATGAGGGTTAATCAGACTATAAAACAAAAAAACATGACGATAAATCAGCTATAAAACAAACATGGGGATAAATCAGATTATAAAACAAACAGACATGAGTATAAATAAGACTATAAGACAAACACACATGAGGATGAATCAGAATGTAAAACAAACAAACATGAGGATAAATCCGACTATAAGACAAAAAACATGAGGATAAATAAGCTATAAAACAAACAAACATGAGGATAAGTCAGATATAAAACAAACAAGCATGAGGATAAATCAGGCTATAAAACCAGCAAACATGAGGATAAATCAACTATAAAACAAGCAAACATGAAGATAAATCAGCTATAAATAAACAAACATGAGGATAAATCATACTATAAACCAACAAACAGGTTAAATCAGCTATAAAACAAACAAGGATAAATGAGACTTTAAAACAAACATGATAAATCAGACTATAAAACCAACAAACATGGCGATAAATCAACTATAAGACAAACAAACATGAGGATAAATCAGCTATAAATAAAGATACATGAGGATAAATCATACTATAAACCACCAAACAGGTTAAATCAGCTATAAAACAAACGAGGATAAATGAGACTTTAAAACAAACATGATAAATCAGACTATAAAACCAACAAACATGGCGATAAATCAGCTATAAAACAAACAAACATGAGGATAAATAAGTCTATAAAACAAACAAACATGCGGCTAAATCAGACTATAAAACAAACAAACATGAGGATAAATCACACTATAAACCAACAAACATGAGGTTAAATCACCTATAAAACAAACAAGATTAAATCAGACTATAAAACAAACAAACATGAGGATGAATCAGACTATAAATTAACAAACATGAGGTGAAATAAGCTATAAAACAAACGAGGATAAATCAGCTGTCAAACAAACAAGCTTGAGGTTAAATCAGGCTATAAAACAAACAAACATGAGATTAAATCAGCTGTAAAACAAACAAACATGAGGATAAATCAGATTATAAAACAAACAAACAAACATGAGGATTAATCAGCTGTAAAACTAACAAAAATGAGGATAAATTAAACTATAAACCAACAAACATGGATAAATAAGACTATAAAACAAACAATTATGAGGATAAATCAGACTATAAAACCAACAAACATGAGGATAAATCGGCTATAAAACAAGCAAACATGAGTATAAATCAGCTATAAAACAAACAAACATGAGGACAAGTCAGACTATAAAACCAACATGAGGATAAATCAGATGTAAAACAAACAAGCATGAGGATAAATCATGCTATTAAACAAACAAACATGAGGGTATATCAGACTATGAAACAAAAAAACATGACGATAAATCAGCTATAAAACAAACATGGGGATAAATCAGATTATAAAACAAACAGACATGAGTATAAATAAGACTATAAGACAAACACACATGAGGATGAAACAGACTGTAAAACAAACAAACATGAGGATAAATCAGCTATAAAAGAAACAAACATAAGTATAATCACACAAGAAGAAAAACAAACATCAGGACAATCAGACTATAAGACAAACAAACATGAGGATAAAGCAGACTATAAAACAAACCAACATGCAGATAAATCAGCTATAAAACAAAGAAACATGAGGATAAATCAACTATAAAACAAACAAACATGAGGCTAAATCAGACTATAAGACAAACAAACATGAGGACTAATCAGCTATAAAACAAACAAACATGAGGATAAATCATACAATAAAGCAACAAACATGAGGTTAAATCACCTATAAAACAAACGAGGATAAATCAGCTATAAAACAAACAAACATGAGGATAAATAATTCTATAAAACAAACAAACGAGATTAAATCAGATGTAAAACAAACAAACATGAGGATAAATCAGATTATAAAACAAACAATCATGAGGATAAATAAGACCATAAGACAAACAAACATGAGGATAAATCACACTATAAACCAACAAACATGAGGTTAAATCACCTATAAAACAAACAAGATTAAATCAGACTATAAAACAAACAAACATGAGGTGAAATAAGCTATAAAACAAACGAGGATAAATCAGACTATAAAACCAACAAACATGAGGATAAATTAGCTATAAAACAAGCAAACATGAGATTAAATCAGCTATAAAAAACAAACCTGAGGATAAATCAGACTATAAAAAAAAAACCTGAGTATAAATCAGCTATAAAACAAACAAACATGAGGACAAGTCAGACTATAAAACCAACATGAGGATAAATCAGATGTAAAACAAACAAGCATGAGGATAAATCATGCTATTGAACAAACAAACATGAGGATAAATCAGACTATAAAACAAAAAAACATGACGATAAAACGGCTATAAAACAAACATGGGGATAAATCAGATTAGAAAACAAACAGACATGAGGATAAATAAGACTATAAGACAAACAAACATGAGGATAAATCACACTATAAACCAACAAACATGAGGTTAAATCACCTATAAAACAAACAAGATTAAATCAGACTATAAAACAAACAAACATGAGGTGAAATAAGCTATAAAACAAACAAACAGGAGGGTAAATCAGACTATAAAACAAAAAAACATGACAATAAATCAGCGATAAAACAAACATGAGGATAAATCAACTATAAACCAAACATACATGAAGATAATCAGACTATAAGACAAACAAACATGAGGATAAATCAGCTATAAAACAAACAAACATGAGGATAAATCATACTATAAACCAACAAACATGACGTTAAATCAGCTATAAAACAAACGAGGACAAATCAGCTATAAAACAAACAAACATGAGGATAAATAAGTCTATAAAACAAACAAACGAGATTAAATCAGATGTAAAACAAACAAACATGAGGATAAATCAGCTGTAAAACTAACAAAAATGAGGATAAATCAAACTATAAACCAACAAAGGTGGATAAATCAGACTATAAGACAAACAAACATGAGGACAAATCAGCTATAAAACAAACAAACATGAGGATAAATCATACTATAAACCAACAAACATGAGGTTAAATCAGCTATAAAACAAACGAGGATAAATCAGACTTTAAAACCAACATGATAAATCAGACTATAAAACAAACAAACATGAGGATAAATAAGTCTAAAAACAAACAAACATGACATCAAATAAGCTGTAAAAAAACAAACATGAGGATAAATCAGATTATAAAACGAACAAACATGATGATAAATCAGCTATAAAACAAACAAACGAGGATAAATCAGCTATAAAACAAACACACATGAGGATGAATCAGATTGTAAAACAAACAAACATGAGGATAAATCAGCTATAAAAGAAACAAACATAAGGATAATCACACAAGAAAAAAAACAAACATCAGGACAATCAGACTATAAGACAAACAAACATGAGGATAAAGCAGACTATAAAACAAACCAACATGCAGATAAATCAGCTATAAAACAAACACACATGAGGATAAATCAGACTATAAAACAAAGAAACATGAGGATAAATCAACTATAAAACAAACAAACATGAAGATAGTCAGACTATAAGACAAACAAACATGAGGACAAATCAGCTATAAAACAAACAAACATGAGGATAAATCATACTATAAACCAACAAACATGAGGTTAAATCACCTATAAAACAAACGAGGATAAATCAGACTATAAAACAAAAAACATGAGGATGAATCAGACTACAAACCAACAAACATGAGGATAGATCAGCTATAAAACAAACAAATATGACGATAAATCACCTATAAAACAAAAAAACCTGAGGATAAATCAGACTATAAAACCAACAAACATGAGGATAAATCAGCTATAAAACAAACAAACATGAG
This sequence comes from Lampris incognitus, assembly GCF_029633865.1. NCBI lineage: Eukaryota > Metazoa > Chordata > Actinopteri > Lampriformes > Lampridae > Lampris > Lampris incognitus. Next base: position 548,541 of record NC_079224.1, on the reverse strand, counting down.
ATTAAATCATCTATAAAAAACAAATGAGGATTAATCAGATTATAAAACAAACAGACATGAGTATAAATAAGACTATAAGACAAACACACATGAGGATGAATCAGAATGTAAAACAAACAAACATGAGGATAAATCCGACTATAAGACAAAAAACATGAGGATAAATCACTTATAAATAAACAAACATGAGGATAAATCATACTATAAACCAACAAACAGGTTAAATCAGCTATAAAACAAACGAGGATAAATGAGACTTTAAAACAAACATGATAAATCAGACTATAAAACCAACAAACATGGCGATAAATCAGCTATAAAACAAACAAACATGAGGATAAATCAGCTATAAGACAAACAAACATGAGGATAAATCAGCTATAAATAAACATACATGACGATAAATCATACTATAAACCAACAAACATGGCGATAAATCAGCTATAAAACAAACGAGGATAAATGAGACTTTAAAACAAACAAACATGAGGCTAAATCAGACTATAAACCAACAAACATGAGGTTAAATCACCTATAAAACAAACAAGATTAAATCAGACTATAAAACAAACAAACATGAGGATGAATCAGACTATAAATTAACAAACATGAGGTGAAATAAGCTATAAAACAAACGAGGATAAATCAGCTGTAAAACAAACAAGCATGAGGTTAAATCAGGCTATAAAACAAACAAACATGAGATTAAATCAGCTGTAAAACAAACAAACATGAGGATAAATCAGATTATAAAACCAACAAACATGGCGATAAATCAGCTATAAAACAAACAAACATGAGGATAAATAAGTCTATAAAACAAACAAACATGAGGCTAAATCAGACTATAAAACAAACAAACATGAGGATAAATCACACTATAAACCAACAAACATGAGGTTAAATCACCTATAAAACAAACAAGATTAAATCAGACTATAAAACAAACAAACATGAGGTGAAATAAGCTATAAAACAAACGAGGATAAATCAGCTGTAAAACAAACAAGCATGAGGTTAAATCAGGCTATAAAACAAACAAACATGAGATTAAATCAGCTGTAAAACAAACAAACATGAGGATAAATCAGATTATAAAACAAACAAACATGAGGATTAATCAGCTGTAAAACTAACAAAAATGACGATAAATTAAACTATAAACCAACAAACATGGATAAATCAGACTATAAAACAAACAATTATGAGGATGAATCAGACTATAAAACCAACAAACATGAGGATAAATCAGCTATAAAACAATCAAACATGAGATTAAATCAGCTATAAAAAACAAGCATGAGGATAAATCAGACTATAAAACAAAAAAACCTGAGTATGAATCAGCTATAAGACAAACAAACATGAGGACAAGTCAGACTATAAAACCAACATGAGGATAAATCAATGTAAAACAAACAAAAATGGGGATAAATCATGCTATTAAACAAACAAACATGAGGGTTAATCAGACTATAAAACAAAAAAACATGACGATAAATCAGCTATAAAACAAACATGGGGATAAATCAGATTATAAAACAAACAGACATGAGTATAAATAAGACTATAAGACAAACACACATGAGGATGAATCAGAATGTAAAACAAACAAACATGAGGATAAATCCGACTATAAGACAAAAAACATGAGGATAAATAAGCTATAAAACAAACAAACATGAGGATAAGTCAGATATAAAACAAACAAGCATGAGGATAAATCAGGCTATAAAACCAGCAAACATGAGGATAAATCAACTATAAAACAAGCAAACATGAAGATAAATCAGCTATAAATAAACAAACATGAGGATAAATCATACTATAAACCAACAAACAGGTTAAATCAGCTATAAAACAAACAAGGATAAATGAGACTTTAAAACAAACATGATAAATCAGACTATAAAACCAACAAACATGGCGATAAATCAACTATAAGACAAACAAACATGAGGATAAATCAGCTATAAATAAAGATACATGAGGATAAATCATACTATAAACCACCAAACAGGTTAAATCAGCTATAAAACAAACGAGGATAAATGAGACTTTAAAACAAACATGATAAATCAGACTATAAAACCAACAAACATGGCGATAAATCAGCTATAAAACAAACAAACATGAGGATAAATAAGTCTATAAAACAAACAAACATGCGGCTAAATCAGACTATAAAACAAACAAACATGAGGATAAATCACACTATAAACCAACAAACATGAGGTTAAATCACCTATAAAACAAACAAGATTAAATCAGACTATAAAACAAACAAACATGAGGATGAATCAGACTATAAATTAACAAACATGAGGTGAAATAAGCTATAAAACAAACGAGGATAAATCAGCTGTCAAACAAACAAGCTTGAGGTTAAATCAGGCTATAAAACAAACAAACATGAGATTAAATCAGCTGTAAAACAAACAAACATGAGGATAAATCAGATTATAAAACAAACAAACAAACATGAGGATTAATCAAATGTAAAACTAACAAAAATGAGGATAAATTAAACTATAAACCAACAAACATGGATAAATAAGACTATAAAACAAACAATTATGAGGATAAATCAGACTATAAAACCAACAAACATGAGGATAAATCGGCTATAAAACAAGCAAACATGAGTATAAATCAGCTATAAAACAAACAAACATGAGGACAAGTCAGACTATAAAACCAACATGAGGATAAATCAGATGTAAAACAAACAAGCATGAGGATAAATCATGCTATTAAACAAACAAACATGAGGGTATATCAGACTATGAAACAAAAAAACATGACGATAAATCAGCTATAAAACAAACATGGGGATAAATCAGATTATAAAACAAACAGACATGAGTATAAATAAGACTATAAGACAAACACACATGAGGATGAATCAGACTGTAAAACAAACAAACATGAGGATAAATCAGCTATAAAAGAAACAAACATAAGTATAATCACACAAGAAGAAAAACAAACATCAGGACAATCAGACTATAAGACAAACAAACATGAGGATAAAGCAGACTATAAAACAAACCAACATGCAGATAAATCAGCTATAAAACAAAGAAACATGAGGATAAATCAACTATAAAACAAACAAACATGAGGCTAAATCAGACTATAAGACAAACAAACATGAGGACTAATCAGCTATAAAACAAACAAACATGAGGATAAATCATACAATAAAGCAACAAACATGAGGTTAAATCACCTATAAAACAAACGAGGATAAATCAGCTATAAAACAAACAAACATGAGGATAAATAATTCTATAAAACAAACAAACGAGATTAAATCAGATGTAAAACAAACAAACATGAGGATAAATCAGATTATAAAACAAACAATCATGAGGATAAATAAGACCATAAGACAAACAAACATGAGGATAAATCACACTATAAACCAACAAACATGAGGTTAAATCACCTATAAAACAAACAAGATTAAATCAGACTATAAAACAAACAAACATGAGGTGAAATAAGCTATAAAACAAACGAGGATAAATCAGACTATAAAACCAACAAACATGAGGATAAATTAGCTATAAAACAAGCAAACATGAGATTAAATCAGCTATAAAAAACAAACCTGAGGATAAATCAGACTATAAAAAAAAAACCTGAGTATAAATCAGCTATAAAACAAACAAACATGAGGACAAGTCAGACTATAAAACCAACATGAGGATAAATCAGATGTAAAACAAACAAGCATGAGGATAAATCATGCTATTGAACAAACAAACATGAGGATAAATCAGACTATAAAACAAAAAAACATGACGATAAAACAGCTATAAAACAAACATGGGGATAAATCAGATTAGAAAACAAACAGACATGAGGATAAATAAGACTATAAGACAAACAAACATGAGGATAAATCACACTATAAACCAACAAACATGAGGTTAAATCACCTATAAAACAAACAAGATTAAATCAGACTATAAAACAAACAAACATGAGGTGAAATAAGCTATAAAACAAACAAACAGGAGGGTAAATCAGACTATAAAACAAAAAAACATGACAATAAATCAGCGATAAAACAAACATGAGGATAAATCAACTATAAACCAAACATACATGAAGATAATCAGACTATAAGACAAACAAACATGAGGATAAATCAGCTATAAAACAAACAAACATGAGGATAAATCATACTATAAACCAACAAACATGACGTTAAATCAGCTATAAAACAAACGAGGACAAATCAGCTATAAAACAAACAAACATGAGGATAAATAAGTCTATAAAACAAACAAACGAGATTAAATCAGATGTAAAACAAACAAACATGAGGATAAATCAGCTGTAAAACTAACAAAAATGAGGATAAATCAAACTATAAACCAACAAAGGTGGATAAATCAGACTATAAGACAAACAAACATGAGGACAAATCAGCTATAAAACAAACAAACATGAGGATAAATCATACTATAAACCAACAAACATGAGGTTAAATCAGCTATAAAACAAACGAGGATAAATCAGACTTTAAAACCAACATGATAAATCAGACTATAAAACAAACAAACATGAGGATAAATAAGTCTAAAAACAAACAAACATGACATCAAATAAGCTGTAAAAAAACAAACATGAGGATAAATCAGATTATAAAACGAACAAACATGATGATAAATCAGCTATAAAACAAACAAACGAGGATAAATCAGCTATAAAACAAACACACATGAGGATGAATCAGATTGTAAAACAAACAAACATGAGGATAAATCAGCTATAAAAGAAACAAACATAAGGATAATCACACAAGAAAAAAAACAAACATCAGGACAATCAGACTATAAGACAAACAAACATGAGGATAAAGCAGACTATAAAACAAACCAACATGCAGATAAATCAGCTATAAAACAAACACACATGAGGATAAATCAGACTATAAAACAAAGAAACATGAGGATAAATCAACTATAAAACAAACAAACATGAAGATAGTCAGACTATAAGACAAACAAACATGAGGACAAATCAGCTATAAAACAAACAAACATGAGGATAAATCATACTATAAACCAACAAACATGAGGTTAAATCACCTATAAAACAAACGAGGATAAATCAGACTATAAAACAAAAAACATGAGGATGAATCAGACTACAAACCAACAAACATGAGGATAGATCAGCTATAAAACAAACAAATATGACGATAAATCACCTATAAAACAAAAAAACCTGAGGATAAATCAGACTATAAAACCAACAAACATGAGGATAAATCAGCTATAAAACAAACAAACATGAGATTAAATCATCTATAAAAAACAAATGAGGATTAATCAGATTATAAAACAAACAGACATGAGTATAAATAAGACTATAAGACAAACACACATGAGGATGAATCAGAATGTAAAACAAACAAACATGAGGATAAATCCGACTATAAGACAAAAAACATGAGGATAAATGAGCTATAAAACAAACAAACATGAGGATAAGTCAGATATAAAACAAAAAAGCATGAGGATAAATCAGGCTATAAAACCAGCAAACATGAGGATAAATCAACTATAAAACAAGCAAACATGAAGATAATCAGACTATAAGACAAACAAACATGAGGATAAATCACTTATAAATAAACAAACATGAGGATAAATCATACTATAAACCAACAAACAGGTTAAATCAGCTATAAAACAAACGAGGATAAATGAGACTTTAAAACAAACATGATAAATCAGACTATAAAACCAACAAACATGGCGATAAATCAGCTATAAAACAAACAAACATGAGGATAAATAAGTCTATAAAACAAACAAACATGAGGCTAAATCTGACTATAAACCAACAAACATGAGGTTAAATCACCTATAAAACAAACAAGATTAAATCAGACTATAAAACAAACAAACATGAGGATGAATCAGACTATAAATTAACAAACATGAGGTGAAATAAGCTATAAAACAAACGAGGATAAATCAGCTGTAAAATAAACAAGCATGAGGTTAAATCAGGCTATAAAACAAACAAACATGAGATTAAATCAGCTGTAAAACAAACAAACATGAGGATAAATCAGATTATAAAACCAACAAACATGGCGATAAATCAGCTATAAAACAAACAAACATGAGGATAAATAAGTCTATAAAACAAACAAACATGAGGCTAAATCAGACTATAAAACAAACAAACATGAGGATAAATCACACTATAAACCAACAAACATGAGGTTAAATCACCTATAAAACAAACAAGATTAAATCAGACTATAAAACAAACAAACATGAGGTGAAATAAGCTATAAAACAAACGAGGATAAATCAGCTATAAAATAAACAAACATGATGATAAATCAGACTATAAAACAAACAAACATGAGCATAAATCATACTATAAACCAACAAACATGAAGTGAAATAAGCTATAAAACAAACGAGGATAAATCAGCTGTAAAACAAACAAGAATGAGGTTAAATCAGGCTATAAAACAAACAAACATGAGGATAAATCAGATTATAAAACAAACAAACATGAGGATTAATCAGCTGTAAAACTAACAAAAATGAGGATAAATTAAACTATAAACCAACAAACATGGATAAATCAGACTATAAAACAAACAAACATGAGGATAAATCAGACTATAAAACCAACAAACATGAGGATAAATTAGCTATAAAACAAGCAAACATGAGATTAAATCAGCTATAAAAAACAAACCTGAGGATAAATCAGACTATAAAAAAAAAACCTGAGTATAAATCAGCTATAAAACAAACAAACATGAGGACAAGTCAGACTATAAAACCAACATGAGGATAAATCAGATGTAAAACAAACAAGCATGAGGATAAATCATGCTATTGAACAAACAAACATGAGGATAAATCAGACTATAAAAGAAAAAAACATGACGATAAAACAGCTATAAAACAAACATGGGGATAAATCAGATTAGAAAACAAACAGACATGAGGATAAATAAGACTATAAGACAAACAAACATGAGGATAAATCAGCTATAAAACAAACAAACATGAGGACAAGTCAGACTATAAAACCAACATGAGGTTAAATCAGATGTAAAACAAACAAGCATGAGGATAAATCATGCTATTAAACAAACAAACATGAGGGTAAATCAGACTATAAAACAAAAAAACATGACAATAAATCAGCGATAAAACAAACATGAGGATAAATCAACTATAAACCAAACATACATGAAGATAATCAGACTATAAGACAAACAAACATGAGGATAAATCACTTATAAATAAACAAACATGAGGATAAATCATACTATAAACCAACAAACAGGTTAAATCAGCTATAAAACAAACGAGGATAAATGAGACTTTAAAACAAACATGATAAATCAGACTATAAAACCAACAAACATGGCGATAAATCAGCTATAAAACAAACAAACATGAGGATAAATAAGTCTATAAAACAAACAAACATGAGGCTAAATCTGACTATAAACCAACAAACATGAGGTTAAATCACCTATAAAACAAACAAGATTAAATCAGACTATAAAACAAACAAACATGAGGATGAATCAGACTATAAATTAACAAACATGAGGTGAAATAAGCTATAAAACAAACGAGGATAAATCAGCTGTAAAATAAACAAGCATGAGGTTAAATCAGGCTATAAAACAAACAAACATGAGATTAAATCAGCTGTAAAACAAACAAACATGAGGATAAATCAGATTATAAAACCAACAAACATGGCGATAAATCAGCTATAAAACAAACAAACATGAGGATAAATAAGTCTATAAAACAAACAAACATGAGGCTAAATCAGACTATAAAACAAACAAACATGAGGATAAATCACACTATAAACCAACAAACATGAGGTTAAATCACCTATAAAACAAACAAGATTAAATCAGACTATAAAACAAACAAACATGAGGTGAAATAAGCTATAAAACAAACGAGGATAAATCAGCTATAAAATAAACAAACATGATGATAAATCAGACTATAAAACAAACAAACATGAGCATAAATCATACTATAAACCAACAAACATGAAGTGAAATAAGCTATAAAACAAACGAGGATAAATCAGCTGTAAAACAAACAAGCATGAGGTTAAATCAGGCTATAAAACAAACAAACATGAGGATAAATCAGATTATAAAACAAACAAACATGAGGATTAATCAGCTGTAAAACTAACAAAAATGAGGATAAATTAAACTATAAACCAACAAACATGGATAAATCAGACTATAAAACAAACAAACATGAGGATAAATCAGACTATAAAACCAACAAACATGAGGATAAATTAGCTATAAAACAAGCAAACATGAGATTAAATCAGCTATAAAAAACAAACCTGAGGATAAATCAGACTATAAAAAAAAAACCTGAGTATAAATCAGCTATAAAACAAACAAACATGAGGACAAGTCAGACTATAAAACCAACATGAGGATAAATCAGATGTAAAACAAACAAGCATGAGGATAAATCATGCTATTGAACAAACAAACATGAGGATAAATCAGACTATAAAAGAAAAAAACATGACGATAAAACAGCTATAAAACAAACATGGGGATAAATCAGATTAGAAAACAAACAGACATGAGGATAAATAAGACTATAAGACAAACAAACATGAGGATAAATCAGCTATAAAACAAACAAACATGAGGACAAGTCAGACTATAAAACCAACATGAGGTTAAATCAGATGTAAAACAAACAAGCATGAGGATAAATCATGCTATTAAACAAACAAACATGAGGGTAAATCAGACTATAAAACAAAAAAACATGACAATAAATCAGCGATAAAACAAACATGAGGATAAATCAACTATAAACCAAACATACATGAAGATAATCAGACTATAAGACAAACAAACATGAGGATAAATCAGCTATAAAACAAACAAACATGAGGATATATCATACTATAAACCAACAAACATGACGTTAAATCAGCTATAAAACAAACGAGGACAAATCAGCTATAAAACAAACAAACAAGAGGATAAATAAGTCTATAAAACAAACAAACGAGATTAAATCAGATGTAAAACAAACAAACATGAGGATAAATCAGCTGTAAAACTAACAAAAATGAGGATAAATCAAACTATAAACCAACAAAGGTGGATAAATCAGACTATCAGACAAACAAACATGAGGACAAATCAGCTATAAAACAAACAAACATGAGGATAAATCATACTATAAACCAACAAACATGAGGTTAAATCAGCTATAAAACAAACGAGGATAAATCAGACTTTAAAACCAACATGATAAATCAGACTATAAAACAAACAAACATGAGGATAAATAAGTCTAAAAACAAACAAACATGACATCAAATCAGCTGTAAAAAAAACAAACATGAGGATAAATCAGATTATAAAATGAACAAACATGATGATAAATCAGCTATAAAACAAACAAACGAGGATAAATCAGCTATAAAACAAACACACATGGGGATGAATCAGATTGTAAAACAAACAAACATGAGGATAAATCAGCTATAAAAGAAACAAACATAAGGATAATCACACAAGAAAAAAAACAAACATCAGGACAATCAGACTATAAGACAAACAAACATGAGGATAAAGCAGACTATAAAACAAACCAACATGCAGATAAATCAGCTATAAAACAAACTCACATGAGGCTAAATCAGACTATAAAACAAAGAAACATGAGGATAAATCAACTATAAAACAAACAAACATGAAGATAGTCAGACTATAAGACAAACAAACATGAGGACAAATCAGCTATAAAACAAACAAACATGAGGATAAATCATACTATAAACCAACAAACATGAGGTTAAATCACCTATAAAACAAACGAGGATAAATCAGACTATAAAACAAAAAACATGAGGATGAATCAGACTACAAACCAACAAACATGAGGATAAATCAGCTAAAAAACAAACAAACATGACGATAAATCACCTATAAAACAAAAAAAACCTGAGGATAAATCAGACTATAAAACCAACAAACATGAGGATAAATCAGTTATAAAACAAACAAACATGAGATTAAATCATCTATAAAAAACAAATGAGGATTAATCAGATTATAAAACAAACAGACATGAGTATAAATAAGACTATAAGACAAACACACATGAGGATGAATCAGAATGTAAAACAAACAAACATGAGGATAAATCCGACTATAAGACAAAAAACATGAGGATAAATGAGCTATAAAACAAACAAACATGAGGATAAGTCAGATATAAAACAAAAAAGCATGAGGATAAATCAGGCTATAAAACCAGCAAACATGAGGATAAATCAACTATAAAACAAGCAAACATGAAGATAATCAGACTATAAGACAAACAAACATGAGGATAAATCACTTATAAATAAACAAACATGAGGATAAATCATACTATAAACCAACAAACAGGTTACATCAGCTATAAAACAAACGAGGATAAAAGAGACTTTAAAACAAACATGATAAATCAGACTATAAAACCAACAAACATGGCGATAAATCAGCTATAAAACAAACAAACATGAGGATAAATAAGTCTATAAAACAAACAAACATGCGGATGAATCAGACTATAAATTAACAAACATGAGGTGAAATAAGCTATAAAACAAACGAGGATAAATCAGCTGTAAAACAAACAAGCATGAGGTTAAATCAAGCTATAAAACAAACAAACATGAGATTAAATCAGCTGTAAAACAAACAAACATGGTGATAAATCAGCTATAAAACAAACAAACATGAGGATAAATAAGTCTATAAAACAAACAAACATGAGGCTAAATCAGACTATAAAACAAACAAACATGAGGATAAATCACACTATAAAACAAACATGAGGATAAATCATACTATAAACCAACAAACATGAGGTTAAATCACCTATAAAACAAACGAGGATAAATCAGACTATAAAACAAAAAACATGAGGATGAATCAGACTACAAACCAACAAACATGAGGATAAATCAGCTAAAAAACAAACAAACATGACGATAAATCACCTATAAAACAAAAAAAACCTGAGGATAAATCAGACTATAAAACCAACAAACATGAGGATAAATCAGCTATAAAACAAACAAACATGAGATTAAATCATCTATAAAAAACAAATGAGGATTAATCAGATCATAAAACAAACAGACATGAGTATAAATAAGACTATAAGACAAACACACATGAGGATGAATCAGAATGTAAAACAAACAAACATGAGGATAAATCCGACTATAAGACAAAAAACATGAGGATAAATAAGTCTATAAAACAAACAAACATGAGGCTAAATCAGACTATAAAACAAAAAAGCATGAGGATAAATCAGGCTATAAAACCAGCAAACATGAGGATAAATCAACTATAAAACAAGCAAACATGAAGATAATCAGACTATAAGACAAACAAACATGAGGATAAATCACTTATAAATAAACAAACATGAGGATAAATCATACTATAAACCAACAAACAGGTTAAATCAGCTATAAAACAAACGAGGATAAATGAGACTTTAAAACAAACATGATAAATCAGACTATAAAACCAACAAACATGGCGATAAATCAGCTATAAAACAAACAAACATGAGGATAAATAAGTCTATAAAACAAACAAACATGAGGCTAAATCAGACTATAAACCAACAAACATGAGGTTAAATCACCTATAAAACAAACAAGATTAAATCAGACTATAAAACAAACAAACATGAGGATGAATCAGACTATAAATTAACAAACATGAGGTGAAATAAGCTATAAAACAAACGAGGATAAATCAGCTGTAAAATAAACAAGCATGAGGTTAAATCAGGCTATAAAACAAACAAACATGAGATTAAATCAGCTGTAAAACAAACAAACATGAGGATAAATCAGATTATAAAACCAACAAACATGAGGATAAATCACACTATAAACCAACAAACATGAGGTTAAATCACCTATAAAACAAACAAGATTAAATCAGACTATAAAACAAACAAACATGAGGTGAAATAAGCTATAAAACAAACGAGGATAAATCAGCTATAAAATAAACAAACATGAGGATAAATCAGACTATAAAACAAACAAACATGAGGATAAATCATACTATAAACCAACAAACATGAGGTTAAATCAGCTATAAAACAAACGAGGATAAATCAGACTTTAAAAACAACATGATAAATCAGACTATAAAACAAACAAACATGAGGATAAATAAGTCTAAAAACAAACAAACATGACATCAAATCAGCTGTAAAAAAAACAAACATGAGGATAAATCAGATTATAAAATGAACAAACATGATGATAAATCAGCTATAAAACAAACAAACGAGGATAAATCAGCTATAAAACAAACACACATGGGGATGAATCAGATTGTAAAACAAACAAACATGAGGATAAATCAGCTATAAAAGAAACAAACATAAGGATAATCACACAAGAAAAAAAACAAACATCAGGACAATCAGACTATAAGACAAACAAACATGAGGATAAAGCAGACTATAAAACAAACCAACATGCAGATAAATCAGCTATAAAACAAACTCACATGAGGCTAAATCAGACTATAAAACAAAGAAACATGAGGATAAATCAACTATAAAACAAACAAACATGAAGATAGTCAGACTATAAGACAAACAAACATGAGGACAAATCAGCTATAAAACAAACAAACATGAGGATAAATCATACTATAAACCAACAAACATGAGGTTAAATCACCTATAAAACAAACGAGGATAAATCAGACTATAAAACAAAAAACATGAGGATGAATCAGACTACAAACCAACAAACATGAGGATAAATCAGCTAAAAAACAAACAAACATGACGATAAATCACCTATAAAACAAAAAAAACCTGAGGATAAATCAGACTATAAAACCAACAAACATGAGGATAAATCAGTTATAAAACAAACAAACATGAGATTAAATCATCTATAAAAAACAAATGAGGATTAATCAGATTATAAAACAAACAGACATGAGTATAAATAAGACTATAAGACAAACAAACATGAGGATGAATCAGAATGTAAAACAAACAAACATGAGGATAAATCCGACTATAAGACAAAAAACATGAGGATAAATGAGCTATAAAACAAACAAACATGAGGATAAGTCAGATATAAAACAAAAAAGCATGAGGATAAATCAGGCTATAAAACCAGCAAACATGAGGATAAATCAACTATAAAACAAGCAAACATGAAGATAATCAGACTATAAGACAAACAAACATGAGGATAAATCACTTATAAATAAACAAACATGAGGATAAATCATACTATAAACCAACAAACAGGTTACATCAGCTATAAAACAAACGAGGATAAAAGAGACTTTAAAACAAACATGATAAATCAGACTATAAAACCAACAAACATGGCGATAAATCAGCTATAAAACAAACAAACATGAGGATAAATAAGTCTATAAAACAAACAAACATGCGGATGAATCAGACTATAAATTAACAAACATGAGGTGAAATAAGCTATAAAACAAACGAGGATAAATCAGCTGTAAAACAAACAAGCATGAGGTTAAATCAAGCTATAAAACAAACAAACATGAGATTAAATCAGCTGTAAAACAAACAAACATGGTGATAAATCAGCTATAAAACAAACAAACATGAGGATAAATAAGTCTATAAAACAAACAAACATGAGGCTAAATCAGACTATAAAACAAACAAACATGAGGATAAATCACACAATAAAACAAACATGAGGATAAATCATACTATAAACCAACAAACATGAGGTTAAATCACCTATAAAACAAACGAGGATAAATCAGACTATAAAACAAAAAACATGAGGATGAATCAGACTACAAACCAACAAACATGAGGATAAATCAGCTAAAAAACAAACAAACATGACGATAAATCACCTATAAAACAAAAAAAACCTGAGGATAAATCAGACTATAAAACCAACAAACATGAGGATAAATCAGCTATAAAACAAACAAACATGAGATTAAATCATCTATAAAAAACAAATGAGGATTAATCAGATCATAAAACAAACAGACATGAGTATAAATAAGACTATAAGACAAACACACGAGGATGAATCAGAATGTAAAACAAACAAACATGAGGATAAATCCGACTATAAGACAAAAAACATGAGGATAAATGAGCTATAAAACAAACAAACATGAGGATAAGTCAGATATAAAACAAAAAAGCATGAGGATAAATCAGGCTATAAAACCAGCAAACATGAGGATAAATCAACTATAAAACAAGCAAACATGAAGATAATCAGACTATAAGACAAACAAACATGAGGATAAATCACTTATAAATAAACAAACATGAGGATAAATCATACTATAAACCAACAAACAGGTTAAATCAGCTATAAAACAAACGAGGATAAATGAGACTTTAAAACAAACATGATAAATCAGACTATAAAACCAACAAACATGGCGATAAATCAGCTATAAAACAAACAAACATGAGGATAAATAAGTCTATAAAACAAACAAACATGAGGCTAAATCAGACTATAAACCAACAAACATGAGGTTAAATCACCTATAAAACAAACAAGATTAAATCAGACTATAAAACAAACAAACATGAGGATGAATCAGACTATAAATTAACAAACATGAGGTGAAATAAGCTATAAAACAAACGAGGATAAATCAGCTGTAAAATAAACAAGCATGAGGTTAAATCAGGCTATAAAACAAACAAACATGAGATTAAATCAGCTGTAAAACAAACAAACATGAGGATAAATCAGATTATAAAACCAACAAACATGAGGATAAATCACACTATAAACCAACAAACATGAGGTTAAATCACCTATAAAACAAACAAGATTAAATCAGACTATAAAACAAACAAACATGAGGTGAAATAAGCTATAAAACAAACGAGGATAAATCAGCTATAAAATAAACAAACATGAGGATAAATCAGACTATAAAACAAACAAACATGAGGATAAATCATACTATAAACCAACAAACATGAGGTTAAATCAGCTATAAAACAAACGAGGATAAATCAGACTTTAAAACCAACATGATAAATCAGACTATAAAACAAACAAACATGAGGATAAATAAGTCTAAAAACAAACAAACATGACATCAAATCAGCTGTAAAAAAAACAAACATGAGGATAAATCAGATTATAAAATGAACAAACATGAGGATAAATCAGCTATAAAAGAAACAAACATAAGGATAATCACACAAGAAAAAAAACAAACATCAGGACAATCAGACTATAAGACAAACAAACATGAGGATAAAGCAGACTATAAAACAAACCAACATGCAGATAAATCAGCTATAAAACAAACTCACATGAGGCTAAATCAGACTATAAAACAAAGAAACATGAGGATAAATCAACTATAAAACAAACAAACATGAAGATAGTCAGACTATAAGACAAACAAACATGAGGACAAATCAGCTATAAAACAAACAAACATGAGGATAAATCATACTATAAACCAACAAACATGAGGTTAAATCACCTATAAAACAAACGAGGATAAATCAGACTATAAAACAAAAAACATGAGGATGAATCAGACTACAAACCAACAAACATGAGGATAAATCAGCTAAAAAACAAACAAACATGACGATAAATCACCTATAAAACAAAAAAAACCTGAGGATAAATCAGACTATAAAACCAACAAACATGAGGATAAATCAGTTATAAAACAAACAAACATGAGATTAAATCATCTATAAAAAACAAATGAGGATTAATCAGATTATAAAACAAACAGACATGAGTATAAATAAGACTATAAGACAAACACACATGAGGATGAATCAGAATGTAAAACAAACAAACATGAGGATAAATCCGACTATAAGACAAAAAACATGAGGATAAATGAGCTATAAAACAAACAAACATGAGGATAAGTCAGATATAAAACAAAAAAGCATGAGGATAAATCAGGCTATAAAACCAGCAAACATGAGGATAAATCAACTATAAAACAAGCAAACATGAAGATAATCAGACTATAAGACAAACAAACATGAGGATAAATCACTTATAAATAAACAAACATGAGGATAAATCATACTATAAACCAACAAACAGGTTACATCAGCTATAAAACAAACGAGGATAAAAGAGACTTTAAAACAAACATGATAAATCAGACTATAAAACCAACAAACATGGCGATAAATCAGCTATAAAACAAACAAACATGAGGATAAATAAGTCTATAAAACAAACAAACATGCGGATGAATCAGACTATAAATTAACAAACATGAGGTGAAATAAGCTATAAAACAAACGAGGATAAATCAGCTGTAAAACAAACAAGCATGAGGTTAAATCAAGCTATAAAACAAACAAACATGAGATTAAATCAGCTGTAAAACAAACAAACATGGTGATAAATCAGCTATAAAACAAACAAACATGAGGATAAATAAGTCTATAAAACAAACAAACATGAGGCTAAATCAGACTATAAAACAAACAAACATGAGGATAAATCACACTATAAACCAACAAACATGAGGTTAAATCACCTATAAAACAAACAAGATTAAATCAGACTATAAAACAAACAAACATGAGGTGAAATAAGCTATAAAACAAACGAGGATAAATCAGCTATAAAATAAACAAACATGAGGATAAATCAGACTATAAAACAAACAAACATGAGCATAAATCATACTATAAACCAACAAACATGAAGTGAAATAAGCTATAAAACAAACGAGGATAAATCAGCTGTAAAACAAACAAGCATGAGGTTAAATCAGGCTATAAAACAAACAAACATGAGATTAAATCAGATGTAAAACAAACAAACATGAGGATAAATCAGATTATAAAACAAACAAACATGAGGATTAATCAGCTGTAAAACTAACAAAAATGAGGATAAATTAAACTATAAACCAACAAACATGGATAAATCAGACTATAAAACAAACAAACATGAGGATAAATCAGACTATAAAACCAACAAACATGAGGATAAATTAGCTATAAAACAAGCAAACATGAGATTAAATCAGCTATAAAAAACAAACCTGAGGATAAATCAGACTATAAAAAAAAACATGAGTATAAATCAGCTATAAAACAAACAAACATGACGATAAAACAGCTATAAAACAAACATGGGGATAAATCAGATTAGAAAACAAACAGACATGAGGATAAATAAGACTATAAGACAAACAAACATGAGGATAAATCAGCTATAAAACAAACAAACATGAGGACAAGTCAGACTATAAAACCAACATGAGGTTAAATCAGATGTAAAACAAACAAGCATGAGGATAAATCATGCTATTAAACAAACAAACATGAGGGTAAATCAGACTATAAAACAAAAAACATGACAATAAATCAGCGATAAAACAAACATGAGGATAAATCAACTATAAACCAAACATACATGAAGATAATCAGACTATAAGACAAACAAACATGAGGATAAATCAGCTATAAAACAAACAAACATGAGGATAAATCATACTATAAACCAACAAACATGACGTTAAATCAGCTATAAAACAAACGAGGACAAATCAGCTATAAAACAAACAAACATGAGGATAAATAAGTCTATAAAACAAACAAACGAGATTAAATCAGATGTAAAACAAACAAACATGAGGATAAATCAGCTGTAAAACTAACAAAAATGAGGATAAATCAAACTATAAACCAACAAAGGTGGATAAATCAGACTATAAGACAAACAAACATGAGGACAAATCAGCTATAAAACAAACAAACATGAGGATAAATCATACTATAAACCAACAAACATGAGGTTAAATCAGCTATAAAACAAACGAGGATAAATCAGACTTTAAAACCAACATGATAAATCAGTCTATAAAACAAACAAACATGAGGATAAATAAGTCTAAAAACAAACAAACATGACATCAAATCAGCTGTAAAAAAAACAAACATGAGGATAAATCAGATTATAAAACGAACAAACATGATGATAAATCAGCTATAAAACAAACAAACGAGGATAAATCAGCTATAAAACAAACACACATGAGGATGAATCAGATTGTAAAACAAACAAACATGAGGATAAATCAGCTATAAAAGAAACAAACATAAGGATAATCACACAAGAAAAAAAACAAACATCAGGACAATCAGACTATAAGACAAACAAACATGAGGATAAAGCAGACTATAAAACAAACCAACATGCAGATAAATCAGCTATAAAACAAACACACATGAGGCTAAATCAGACTATAAAACAAAGAAACATGAGGATAAATCAACTATAAAACAAACAAACATGAAGATAGTCAGACTATAAGACAAACAAACATGAGGACAAATCAGCTATAAAACAAACAAACATGAGGATAAATCATACTATAAACCAACAAACATGAGGTTAAATCACCTATAAAACAAACGAGGATAAATCAGACTATAAAACAAAAAACATGAGGATGAATCAGACTACAAACCAACAAACATGAGGATAAATCAGCTAAAAAACAAACAAACATGACGATAAATCACCTATAAAACAAAAAAAACCTGAGGATAAATCAGACTATAAAACCAACAAACATGAGGATAAATCAGCTATAAAACAAACAAACATGATATTAAATCATCTATAAAAAACAAATGAGGATTAATCAGATTATAAAACAAACAGACATGAGTATAAATAAGACTATAAGACAAACACACATGAGGATGAATCAGAATGTAAAACAAACAAACATGAGGATAAATCCGACTATAAGACAAAAAACATGAGGATAAATGAGCTATAAAACAAACAAACATGAGGATAAGTCAGATATAAAACAAAAAAGCATGAGGATAAATCAGGCTATAAAACCAGCAAACATGAGGATAAATCAACTATAAAACAAGCAAACATGAAGATAAATCACTTATAAATAAACAAACATGAGGATAAATCATACTATAAACCAACAAACAGGTTAAATCAGCTATAAAACAAACGAGGATAAATGAGACTTTAAAACAAACATGATAAATCAGACTATAAAACCAACAAACATGGCGATAAATCAGCTATAAAACAAACAAACATGAGGATAAATAAGTCTATAAAACAAACAAACATGAGGCTAAATCAGACTATAAACCAACAAACATGAGGTTAAATCACCTATAAAACAAACAAGATTAAATCAGACTATAAAACAAACAAACATGAGGATGAATCAGACTATAAATTAACAAACATGAGGTGAAATAAGCTATAAAACAAACGAGGATAAATCAGCTGTAAAATAAACAAGCATGAGGTTAAATCAGGCTATAAAACAAACAAACATGAGATTAAATCAGCTGTAAAACAAACAAACATGAGGATAAATCAGATTATAAAACCAACAAACATGAGGATAAATCACACTATAAACCAACAAACATGAGGTTAAATCACCTATAAAACAAACAAGATTAAATCAGACTATAAAACAAACAAACATGAGGTGAAATAAGCTATAAAACAAACGAGGATAAATCAGCTATAAAATAAACAAACATGAGGATAAATCAGACTATAAAACAAACAAACATGAGCATAAATCATACTATAAACCAACAAACATGAAGTGAAATAAGCTATAAAACAAACGAGGATAAATCAGCTGTAAAACAAACAAACATGAGGATTAATCAGCTGTAAAACTAACAAAAATGAGGATAAATTAAACTATAAACCAACAAACATGGATAAATCAGACTATAAAACAAACAAACATGAGGATAAATCAGACTATAAAACCAACAAACATGAGGATAAATTAGCTATAAAACAAGCAAACATGAGATTAAATCAGCTATAAAAAACAAACCTGAGGATAAATCAGACTATAAAAAAAAAACCTGAGTATAAATCAGCTATAAAACAAACAAACATGAGGACAAGTCAGACTATAAAACCAACATGAGGATAAATCAGATGTAAAACAAACAAGCATGAGGATAAATCATGCTATTGAACAAACAAACATGAGGATAAATCAGACTATAAAACAAAAAAACATGACGATAAAACAGCTATAAAACAAACATGGGGATAAATCAGATTAGAAAACAAACAGACATGAGGATAAATAAGACTATAAGACAAACAAACATGAGGATAAATCAGCTATAAAACAAACAAACATGAGGACAAGTCAGACTATAAAACCAACATGAGGTTAAATCAGATGTAAAACAAACAAGCATGAGGATAAATCATGCTATTAAACAAACAAACATGAGGGTAAATCAGACTATAAAACAAAAAACATGACAATAAATCAGCGATAAAACAAACATGAGGATAAATCAACTATAAACCAAACATACATGAAGATAATCAGACTATAAGACAAACAAACATGAGGATAAATCAGCTATAAAACAAACAAACATGAGGATAAATCATACTATAAACCAACAAACATGACGTTAAATCAGCTATAAAACAAACGAGGACAAATCAGCTATAAAACAAACAAACATGAGGATAAATAAGTCTATAAAACAAACAAACGAGATTAAATCAGATGTAAAACAAACAAACATGAGGATAAATCAGCTGTAAAACTAACAAAAATGAGGATAAATCAAACTATAAACCAACAAAGGTGGATAAATCAGACTATAAGACAAACAAACATGAGGACAAATCAGCTATAAAACAAACAAACATGAGGATAAATCATACTATAAACCAACAAACATGAGGTTAAATCAGCTATAAAACAAACGAGGATAAATCAGACTTTAAAACCAACATGATAAATCAGTCTATAAAACAAACAAACATGAGGATAAATAAGTCTAAAAACAAACAAACATGACATCAAATCAGCTGTAAAAAAAACAAACATGAGGATAAATCAGATTATAAAACGAACAAACATGATGATAAATCAGCTATAAAACAAACAAACGAGGATAAATCAGCTATAAAACAAACACACATGAGGATGAATCAGATTGTAAAACAAACAAACATGAGGATAAATCAGCTATAAAAGAAACAAACATAAGGATAATCACACAAGAAAAAAAACAAACATCAGGACAATCAGACTATAAGACAAACAAACATGAGGATAAAGCAGACTATAAAACAAACCAACATGCAGATAAATCAGCTATAAAACAAACACACATGAGGCTAAATCAGACTATAAAACAAAGAAACATGAGGATAAATCAACTATAAAACAAACAAACATGAAGATAGTCAGACTATAAGACAAACAAACATGAGGACAAATCAGCTATAAAACAAACAAACATGAGGATAAATCATACTATAAACCAACAAACATGAGGTTAAATCACCTATAAAACAAACGAGGATAAATCAGACTATAAAACAAAAAACATGAGGATGAATCAGACTACAAACCAACAAACATGAGGATAAATCAGCTAAAAAACAAACAAACATGACGATAAATCACCTATAAAACAAAAAAAACCTGAGGATAAATCAGACTATAAAACCAACAAACATGAGGATAAATCAGCTATAAAACAAACAAACATGAGATTAAATCATCTATAAAAAACAAATGAGGATTAATCAGATTATAAAACAAACAGACATGAGTATAAATAAGACTATAAGACAAACACACATGAGGATGAATCAGAATGTAAAACAAACAAACATGAGGATAAATCCGACTATAAGACAAAAAACATGAGGATAAATGAGCTATAAAACAAACAAACATGAGGATAAGTCAGATATAAAACAAAAAAGCATGAGGATAAATCAGGCTATAAAACCAGCAAACATGAGGATAAATCAACTATAAAACAAGCAAACATGAAGATAAATCACTTATAAATAAACAAACATGAGGATAAATCATACTATAAACCAACAAACAGGTTAAATCAGCTATAAAACAAACGAGGATAAATGAGACTTTAAAACAAACATGATAAATCAGACTATAAAACCAACAAACATGGCGATAAATCAGCTATAAAACAAACAAACATGAGGATAAATAAGTCTATAAAACAAACAAACATGAGGCTAAATCAGACTATAAACCAACAAACATGAGGTTAAATCACCTATAAAACAAACAAGATTAAATCAGACTATAAAACAAACAAACATGAGGATGAATCAGACTATAAATTAACAAACATGAGGTGAAATAAGCTATAAAACAAACGAGGATAAATCAGCTGTAAAATAAACAAGCATGAGGTTAAATCAGGCTATAAAACAAACAAACATGAGATTAAATCAGCTGTAAAACAAACAAACATGAGGATAAAACAGATTATAAAACCAACAAACATGAGGATAAATCACACTATAAACCAACAAACATGAGGTTAAATCACCTATAAAACAAACAAGATTAAATCAGACTATAAAACAAACAAACATGAGGTGAAATAAGCTATAAAACAAACGAGGATAAATCAGCTATAAAATAAACAAACATGAGGATAAATCAGACTATAAAACAAACAAACATGAGCATAAATCATACTATAAACCAACAAACATGAAGTGAAATAAGCTATAAAACAAACGAGGATAAATCAGCTGTAAAACAAACAAGCATGAGGTTAAATCAGGCTATAAAACAAACAAACATGAGATTAAATCAGCTGTAAAACAAACAAACATGAGGATAAATCAGATTATAAAACAAACAAACATGAGGATTAATCAGCTGTAAAACTAACAAAAATGAGGATAAATTAAACTATAAACCAACAAACATGGATAAATCAGACTATAAAACAAACAAACATGAGGATAAATCAGACTATAAAACCAACAAACATGAGGATAAATTAGCTATAAAACAAGCAAACATGAGATTAAATCAGCTATAAAAAACAAACCTGAGGATAAATCAGACTATAAAAAAAAACATGAGTATAAATCAGCTATAAAACAAACAAACATGAGGACAAGTCAGACTATAAAACCAACATGAGGATAAATCAGATATAAAACAAACAAGCATGAGGATAAATCATGCTATTGAACAAACAAACATGAGGATAAATCAGACTATAAAACAAAAAAACATGACGATAAAACAGCTATAAAACAAACATGGGGATAAATCAGATTAGAAAACAAACAGACATGAGTAGAAATAAGACTATAAGACAAACACACATGAGGATGAATCAGAATGTAAAACAAACAAGCATGAGGATAAATCATGCTATTAAACAAACAAACATGAGGGTAAATCAGACTATAAAACAAAAAACATGACAATAAATCAGCGATAAAACAAACATGAGGATAAATCAACTATAAACCAAACATACATGAAGATAATCAGACTATAAGACAAACAAACATGAGGATAAATCAGCTATAAAACAAACAAACATGAGGATAAATCATACTATAAACCAACAAACATGACGTTAAATCAGCTATAAAACAAACGAGGACAAATCAGCTATAAAACAAACAAACATGAGGATAAATAAGTCTATAAAACAAACAAACGAGATTAAATCAGATGTAAAACAAACAAACATGAGGATAAATCAGCTGTAAAACTAACAAAAATGAGGATAAATCAAACTATAAACCAACAAAGGTGGATAAATCAGACTATAAGACAAACAAACATGAGGACAAATCAGCTATAAAACAAACAAACATGAGGATAAATCATACTATAAACCAACAAACATGAGGTTAAATCAGCTATAAAACAAACGAGGATAAATCAGACTTTAAAACCAACATGATAAATCAGTCTATAAAACAAACAAACATGAGGATAAATAAGTCTAAAAACAAACAAACATGACATCAAATCAGCTGTAAAAAAAACAAACATGAGGATAAATCAGATTATAAAACGAACAAACATGATGATAAATCAGCTATAAAACAAACAAACGAGGATAAATCAGCTATAAAACAAACACACATGAGGATGAATCAGATTGTAAAACAAACAAACATGAGGATAAATCAGCTATAAAAGAAACAAACATAAGGATAATCACACAAGAAAAAAAACAAACATCAGGACAATCAGACTATAAGACAAACAAACATGAGGATAAAGCAGACTATAAAACAAACCAACATGCAGATAAATCAGCTATAAAACAAACACACATGAGGCTAAATCAGACTATAAAACAAAGAAACATGAGGATAAATCAACTATAAAACAAACAAACATGAAGATAGTCAGACTATAAGACAAACAAACATGAGGACAAATCAGCTATAAAACAAACAAACATGAGGATAAATCATACTATAAACCAACAAACATGAGGTTAAATCACCTATAAAACAAACGAGGATAAATCAGACTATAAAACAAAAAACATGAGGATGAATCAGACTACAAACCAACAAACATGAGGATAAATCAGCTAAAAAACAAACAAACATGACGATAAATCACCTATAAAACAAAAAAAACCTGAGGATAAATCAGACTATAAAACCAACAAACATGAGGATAAATCAGCTATAAAACAAACAAACATGAGATTAAATCATCTATAAAAAACAAATGAGGATTAATCAGATTATAAAACAAACAGACATGAGTATAAATAAGACTATAAGACAAACACACATGAGGATGAATCAGAATGTAAAACAAACAAACATGAGGATAAATCCGACTATAAGACAAAAAACATGAGGATAAATGAGCTATAAAACAAACAAACATGAGGATAAGTCAGATATAAAACAAAAAAGCATGAGGATAAATCAGGCTATAAAACCAGCAAACATGAGGATAAATCAACTATAAAACAAGCAAACATGAAGATAAATCACTTATAAATAAACAAACATGAGGATAAATCATACTATAAACCAACAAACAGGTTAAATCAGCTATAAAACAAACGAGGATAAATGAGACTTTAAAACAAACATGATAAATCAGACTATAAAACCAACAAACATGGCGATAAATCAGCTATAAAACAAACAAACATGAGGATAAATAAGTCTATAAAACAAACAAACATGAGGCTAAATCAGACTATAAACCAACAAACATGAGGTTAAATCACCTATAAAACAAACAAGATTAAATCAGACTATAAAACAAACAAACATGAGGATGAATCAGACTATAAATTAACAAACATGAGGTGAAATAAGCTATAAAACAAACGAGGATAAATCAGCTGTAAAATAAACAAGCATGAGGTTAAATCAGGCTATAAAACAAACAAACATGAGATTAAATCAGCTGTAAAACAAACAAACATGAGGATAAATCAGATTATAAAACCAACAAACATGAGGATAAATCACACTATAAACCAACAAACATGAGGTTAAATCACCTATAAAACAAACAAGATTAAATCAGACTATAAAACAAACAAACATGAGGTGAAATAAGCTATAAAACAAACGAGGATAAATCAGCTATATAATAAACAAACATGAGGATAAATCAGACTATAAAACAAACAAACATGAGCATAAATCATACTATAAACCAACAAACATGAAGTGAAATAAGCTATAAAACAAACGAGGATAAATCAGCTGTAAAACAAACAAGCATGAGGTTAAATCAGGCTATAAAACAAACAAACATGAGATTAAATCAGCTGTAAAACAAACAAACATGAGGATAAATCAGATTATAAAACAAACAAACATGAGGATTAATCAGCTGTAAAACTAACAAAAATGAGGATAAATTAAACTATAAACCAACAAACATGGATAAATCAGACTATAAAACAAACAAACATGAGGATAAATCAGACTATAAAACCAACAAACATGAGGATAAATTAGCTATAAAACAAGCAAACATGAGATTAAATCAGCTATAAAAAACAAACCTGAGGATAAATCAGACTATAAAAAAAAACATGAGTATAAATCAGCTATAAAACAAACAAACATGAGGACAAGTCAGACTATAAAACCAACATGAGGATAAATCAGATATAAAACAAACAAGCATGAGGATAAATCATGCTATTGAACAAACAAACATGAGGATAAATCAGACTATAAAACAAAAAAACATGACGATAAAACAGCTATAAAACAAACATGGGGATAAATCAGATTAGAAAACAAACAGACATGAGTATAAATAAGACTATAAGACAAACACACATGAGGATGAATCAGAATGTAAAACAAACAAACATGAGGATAAATCCGACTATAAGACAAAAAACATGAGGATAAATAAGCTATAAAACAAACAAACATGAGGATAAGTCAGATATAAAACAAACAAGCATGAGGATAAATCAGGCTATAAAACCAGCAAACATGAGGATAAATCAACTATAAAACAAGCAAACATGAAGATAAATCAGCTATAAATAAACAAACATGAGGATAAATCATACTATAAACCAACAAACAGGTTAAATCAGCTATAAAACAAAGAAGGATAAATGAGACTTTAAAACAAACATGATAAATCAGACTATAAAACCAACAAACATGGCGATAAATCAGCTATAAAACAAACAAACATGAGGATAAATAAGTCTATAAAACAAACAAACATGAGGCTAAATCAGACTATAAAACAAACAAACATGAGGATAAATCACACTATAAACCAACAAAAATGAGGCTGAATCAGACTATAAACCAACAAACATGAGGTTAAATCACCTATAAAACAAACAAGATTAAATCAGACTATAAAACAAACAAACATGAGGATGAATCAGACTATAAATTAACAAACATGAGGTGAAATAAGCTATAAAACAAACGAGGATAAATCAGCTGTAAAACAAACAAGCATGAGGTTAAATCAGGCTATAAAACAAACAAACATGAGACTAAATCAGCTGTAAAACAAACAAACATGAGGATAAATCAGATTATAAAACCAACAAACATGGCGATAAATCAGCTATAAAACAAACAAACATGAGGATAAATAAGTCTATAAAACAAACAAACATGAGGCTAAATCAGACTATAAAACAAACAAACATGAGGATAAATCACACTATAAACCAACAAACATGAGGTTAAATCACCTATAAAACAAACAAGATTAAATCAGACTATAAAACAAACAAACATGAGGTGAAATAAGCTATAAAACAAACGAGGATAAATCAGCTGTAAAACAAACAAACATGAGGATAAATCAGATTATAAAACAAACAAACATGAGGATTAATCAGCTGTAAAACTAACAAAAATGAGGATAAATTAAACTATAAACCAAAAAACATGGATAAATCAGACTATAAAACAAACAATTATGATGATGAATCAGACTATAAAACCAACAAACATGGCGATAAATCAGCTATAAGACAAACAAACATGAGGATAAATCAGCTATAAATAAAGATACATGAGGATAAATCATACTATAAACCACCAAACAGGTTAAATCAGCTATAAAACAAACGAGGATAAATGAGACTTTAAAACAAACATGATAAATCAGACTATAAAACCAACAAACATGGCGATAAATCAGCTACAAAACAAACAAACATGAGGATAAATAAGTCTATAAAACAAACAAACATGAGGCTAAATCAGACTATAAAACAAACAACCATGAGGATAAATCACACTATAAACCAACAAAAATGAGGCTAAATCAGACTATAAACCAACAAACATGAGGTTAAATCACCTATAAAACAAACAAGATTAAATCAGACTATAAAACAAACAAACATGAGGATGAATCAGACTATAAATTAACAAACATGAGGTGAAATGGGCTATAAAACAAACGAGGATAAATCAGCTGTAAAACAAACAAGCATGAGGTTAAATCAGGCTATAAAACAAACAAACATGAGATTAAATCAGCTGTAAAACAAACAAACATGAGGATAAATCAGATTATAAAACCAACAAACATGGCGATAAATCAGCTATAAAACAAACAAACATGAGGATAAATAAGTCTATAAAACAAACAAACATGAGGCTAAATCAGACTATAAAACAAACAAACATGAGGATAAATCACACTATAAACCAACAAACATGAGGTTAAATCACCTATAAAACAAACAAGATTAAATCAGACTATAAAACAAACAAACATGAGGTGAAATAAGCTATAAAACAAACGAGGATAAATCAGCTGTAAAACAAACAAGCATGAGGTTAAATCAGGCTATAAAACAAACAAACATGAGATTAAATCAGCTGTAAAACAAACAAACATGAGGATAAATCAGATTATAAAACAAACAAACATGAGGATTAATCAGCTGTAAAACTAACAAAAATGACGATAAATTAAACTATAAACCAACAAACATGGATAAATCAGACTATAAAACAAACAATTATGAGGATAAATCAGACTATAAAACCAACAAACATGAGGATAAATCGGCTATAAAACAAGCAAACATGAGTATAAATCAGCTATAAAACAAACAAACATGAGGATAAATCAGCTATAAATAAACATACATGAGGATAAATCATACTATAAACCAACAAACAGGTTAAATCAGCTATAAAACAAACGAGGATAAATGAGACTTTAAAACAAACATGATACATCAGACTATAAAACCAACAAACATGGCGATAAATCAGCTATAAAACAAACAAACATGAGGATAAATAAGTCTATAAAACAAACAAACATGAGGCTAAATCAGACTATAAAACAAACAAACATGAGGATAAATCACACTATAAACCAACAAAAATGAGGCTAAATCAGACTATAAACCAACAAACATGAGGTTAAATCACCTATAAAACAAACAAGATTAAATCAGACTATAAAACAAACAAACATGAGGATGAATCAGACTATAAATTAACAAACATGAGGTGAAATAAGCTATAAAACAAACGAGGATAAATCAGCTGTAAAACAAACAAGCATGAGGTTAAATCAGGCTATAAAACAAACAAACATGAGATTAAATCATCTGTAAAACAAACAAACATGAGGATAAATCAGATTATAAAACCAACAAACATGGCGATAAATCAGCTATAAAACAAACAAACATGAGGATAAATAAGTCTATAAAACAAACAAACATGAGGCTAAATCAGACTATAAAACAAACAAACATGAGGATAAATCACACTATAAACCAACAAACATGAGGTTAAATCACCTATAAAACAAACAAGATTAAATCAGACTATAAAACAAACAAACATGAGGTGAAATAAGCTATAAAACAAACGAGGATAAATCAGCTGTAAAACAAACAAACATGAGGATAAATCAGATTATAAAACAAACAAACATGAGGATTAATCAGCTGTAAAACTAACAAAAATGAGGATAAATTAAACTATAAACCAAAAAACATGGATAAATCAGACTATAAAACAAACAATTATGAGGATGAATCAGACTATAAAACCAACAAACATGAGGATAAATCAGCTATAAAACAAGCAAACATGAGATTAAATCAGCTATAAAAAACAAGCATGAGGATAAATCAGACTATAAAACAAAAAAACCTGAGTATAAATCAGCTATAAAACAAACAAACATGAGGACAAGTCAGACTATAAAACCAACATGAGGATAAATCAGATGTAAAACAAACAAGCATGAGGACAAATCATGCTATTAAACAAACAAACATGAGGGTTAATCAGACTATAAAACAAAAAAACCTGAGTATAAATCAGCTATAAAACAAACATGGGGATAAATCAGATTATAAAACAAACAGACATGAGTATAAATAAGACTATAAGACAAACACACATGAGGATGAATCAGAATGTAAAACAAACAAACATGAGGATAAATCCGACTATAAGACAAAAAACATGAGGATAAATGAGCTATAAAACAAACAAACATGAGGATAAGTCAGATATAAAACAAACAAGCATGAGGATAAATCAGGCTATAAAACCAGCAAACATGAGGATAAATCAACTATAAAACAAGCAAACATGAAGATAATCAGACTATAAGACAAACAAACATGAGGATAAATCAGCTATAAATAAACAAACATGAGGATAAATCATACTATAAACCAACAAACAGGTTAAATCAGCTATAAAACAAATGAGGATAAATGAGACTTTAAAACAAACATGATAAATCAGACTATAAAACCAACAAACATGGCGATAAATCAGCTATAAAACAAACAAACATGAGGATAAATAAGTCTATAAAACAAACAAACATGAGGCTAAATCAGACTATAAAACAAACAAACATGAGGATAAATCACACTATAAACCAACAAACATGAGGTTAAATCACCTATAAAACAAACAAGATTAAATCAGACTATAAAACAAACAAACATGAGGATGAATCAGACTATAAATTAACAAACATGAGGTGAAATAAGCTATAAAACAAACGAGGATAAATCAGCTGTCAAACAAACAAGCTTGAGGTTAAATCAGGCTATAAAACAAACAAACATGAGATTAAATCAGCTGTAAAACAAACAAACATGAGGATAAATCAGATTATAAAACAAACAAACAAACACGAGGATTAATCAGCTGTAAAACTAACAAAAATGAGGATAAATTAAACTATAAACCAACAAACATGGATAAATAAGACTATAAAATATACAAATTATGAGGATAAATCAGACTATAAAACCAACAAACATGAGGATAAATCGGCTATAAAACAAGCAAACATGAGTATAAATCAGCTATAAAACAAACAAACATGAGGACAAGTCAGACTATAAAACCAACATGAGGATAAATCAGATGTAAAACAAACAAGCATGAGGATAAATCATGCTATTAAACAAACAAACATGAGGGTAAATCAGACTATGAAACAAAAAAACATGACGATAAATCAGCTATAAAACAAACATGGGGATAAATCAGATTATAAAACAAACAGACATGAGTATAAATAAGACTATAAGACAAACACACATGAGGATGAATCAGACTGTAAAACAAACAAACATGAGAATAAATCAGCTATAAAAGAAACAAACATAAGTATAATCACACAAGAAGAAAAACAAACATCAGGACAATCAGACTATAAGACAAACAAACATGAGGATAAAGCAGACTATAAAACAAACCAACATGCAGATAAATCAGCTATAAAACAAAGAAACATGAGGATAAATCAACTATAAAACAAACAAACATGAGGCTAAATCAGACTATAAGACAAACAAACATGAGGATAAATCAGCTATAAAACAAACAAACATGAGGATAAATCATACTATAAACCAACAAACATGACGTTAAATCAGCTATAAAACAAACGAGGACAAATCAGCTATAAAACAAACAAACATGAGGATAAATATGTCTATAAAACAAACAAACGAGATTAAATCAGATGTAAAACAAACAAACATG
The DNA here is from genome assembly GCF_029633865.1 of Lampris incognitus. Classification (NCBI taxonomy): domain Eukaryota; kingdom Metazoa; phylum Chordata; class Actinopteri; order Lampriformes; family Lampridae; genus Lampris; species Lampris incognitus. Next base: position 517,089 of record NC_079224.1, on the reverse strand, counting down.
AGGATAAATCAGCTGTAAAACTAACAAAAATGAGGATAAATCAAACTATAAACCAACAAAGGTGGATAAATCAGACTATAAGACAAACAAACATGAGGACAAATCAGCTATAAAACAAACAAACATGAGGATAAATCCTACTATAAACCAACAAACATGAGGTTAAATCAGCTATAAAACAAACGAAGATAAATCAGACTTTAAAACCAACATGATAAATCAGACTATAAAACAAACAAACATGAGGATAAATAAGTCTAAAAACAAACAAACATGACATCAAATCAGCTGTAAAAAAAACAAACATGAGGATAAATCAGATTATAAAACGAACAAACATGATGATAAATCAGCTATAAAACAAACAAACGAGGATAAATCAGCTATAAAACAAACACACATGAGGATGAATCAGATTGTAAAACAAACAAACATGAGGATAAATCAGCTATAAAAGAAACAAACATAAGGTTAATCACACAAGAAAGAAAACAAACATCAGGACAATCAGACTATAAGACAAACAAACATGAGGATAAAGCAGACTATAAAACAAACCAACATGCAGATAAATCAGCTATAAAACAAACACACATGAGGCTAAATCAGGCTATAAAACAAAGAAACATGAGGATAAATCAACTATAAAACAAACAAACATGAAGATAGTCAGACTATAAGACAAACAAACATGAGGACAAATCAGCTATAAAACAAACAAACATGAGGATAAATCATACTATAAACCAACAAACATGAGGTTAAATCACCTATAAAACAAACGAGGATAAATCAGACTATAAAACAAAAAACATGAGGATGAATCAGACTACAAACCAACAAACATGAGGATAAATCAGCTATAAAACAAACAAACATGACGATAAATCACCTATAAAACAAAAAAACCTGAGGATAAATCAGACTATAAAACCAACAAACATGAGGATAAATCAGCTATAAAATAAACAAACATGAGATAAAATCATCTATAAAAAACAAATGAGGATTAATCAGATTATAAAACAAACAGACATGAGTATAAATAAGACTATAAGACAAACACACATGAGGATGAATCAGAATGTAAAACAAACAAACATGAGGATAAATCCGACTATAAGACAAAAAACATGAGGATAAATGAGCTATAAAACAAACAAACATGAGGATAAGTCAGATATAAAACAAAAAACATGAGGATAAATCAGGCTATAAAACCAGCAAACATGAGGATAAATCAACTATAAAACAAGCAAACATGAAGATAATCAGACTATAAGACATACAAACATGAGGATAAATCACTTATAAATAAACAAACATGAGGATAAATCATACTATAAACCAACAAACAGGTTAAATCAGCTATAAAACAAACGAGGATAAATGAGACTTTAAAACAAACATGATAAATCAGACTATAAAACCAACAATTATGGCGATAAATCAGCTATAAAACAAACAAACATGAGGATAAATAAGTCTATAAAACAAACAAACATGAGGCTAAATCAGACTATAAACCAACAAATATGAGGTTAAATCACCTATAAAACAAACAAGTTTAAATCAGACTATAAAACAAAAAAAACATGCGGATGAATCAGACTATAAATTAACAAACATGAGGTGAAATAAGCTATAAAACAAACGAGGATAAATCAGCTGTAAAACAAACAAGCATGAGGTTAAATCAGGCTATAAAACAAACAAACATGAGATTAAATCAGCTGTAAAACAAACAAACATGGTGATAAATCAGCTATAAAACAAACAAACATGAGGATAAATCACACTATAAACCAACAAACATGAGGTTAAATCACCTATAAAACAAACAAGATTAAATCAGACTATAAAACAAACAAACATGAGGTGAAATAAGCTATAAAACAAACGAGGCTAAATCAGCTGTAAAACAAACAAACATGAGATTAAATCAGCTGTAAAACAAACAAACATGAGGATAAATCAGATTATAAAACAAACAAACATGAGGATTAATCAGCTGTAAAACTAACAAAAATGAGGATAAATTAAACTATAAACCAACAAACATGGTTAAATCAGACTATAAAACAAACAATTATGAGGGTAAATCAGACTATAAAACCAACAAACATGAGGATAAATCAGCTATAAAACAAGCAAACATGAGATTAAATCAGCTATAAAAAACAAACATGAGGATAAATCAGACTATAAAACAAAAAAACCTGGGTATAAATCAGCTATAAAACAAACAAACATCAGGACAAGTCAGACTATAAAACCAACATGAGGATAAATCAGATGTAAAACAAACAAGCATGAGGATAAATCAGACTATAAAACAAAAAAACATGACGATAAATCAGCTATAAAACAAACATGGGGATAAATCAGATTATAAAACAAACAGACATGAGTATAAATAAGACTATAAGACAAACACACATGAGGATGAATCAGAATGTAAAACAAACAAACATGAGGATAAATCCGACTATAAGACAAGCAAACATGAGGATAAATGAGCTATAAAACATACAAACATGAGGATTAGTCAGATATAAAACAAACAAGCATGAGGATAAATCAGGCTATAAAACCAGCAAACATGAGGATAAATCAACTATAAGACAAACAAACATGAGGATAAATCAGCTATAACTAAACATACATGAGGATAAATCATACTATAAACCAACAAACATGGCGATAAATCAGCTATAAAACAAACGAGGATAAATGAGACTTTAAAACAAACAAACATGAGGCTAAATCAGACTATAAACCAACAAACATGAGGTTAAATCACCTATAAAACAAACAAGATTAAATCAGACTATAAAACAAACAAACATGAGGATGAATCAGACTATAAATTAACAAACATGAGGTGAAATAAGCTATAAAACAAACGAGGATAAATCAGCTGTAAAACAAACAAGCATGATGTTAAATCAGGCTATAAAACAAACAAACATGAGATTAAATCAGCTGTAAAACAAACAAACATGGTGATAAATCACACTATAAACCAACAAACATGAGGTTAAATCACCTATAAAACAAACAAGATTAAATCAGACTATAAAACAAACAAACATGAGGTGAAATAAGCTATAAAACAAACGAGGCTAAATCAGCTGTAAAACAAACAAACATGAGATTAAATCAGCTGTAAAACAAACAAACATGAGGATAAATCAGATTATAAAACAAACAAACATGAGGATTAATCAGCTGTAAAACTAACAAAAATGAGGATAAATTAAACTATAAACCAACAAACATGGTTAAATCAGACTATAAAACAAACAATTATGAGGGTAAATCAGACTATAAAACCAACAAACATGAGGATAAATCAGCTATAAAACAAGCAAACATGAGATTAAATCAGCTATAAAAAACAAACATGAGGATAAATCAGACTATAAAACAAAAAAACCTGGGTATAAATCAGCTATAAAACAAACAAACATGAGGACAAGTCAGACTATAAAACCAACATGAGGATAAATCAGATGTAAAACAAACAAGCATGAGGATAAATCAGACTATAAAACAAAAAAACATGACGATAAATCAGCTATAAAACAAACATGGGGATAAATCAGATTATAAAACAAACAGACATGAGTATAAATAAGACTATAAGACAAACACACATGAGGATGAATCAGAATGTAAAACAAACAAACATGAGGATAAATCCGACTATAAGACAAAAAACATGAGGATAAATGAGCTATAAAACATACAAACATGAGGATAAGTCAGATATAAAACAAACAAGCATGAGGATAAATCAGGCTATAAAACCAGCAAACATGAGGATAAATCAACTATAAGACAAACAAACATGAGGATAAATCAGCTATAAATAAACATACATGAGGATAAATCATACTATAAACCAACAAACATGGCGATAAATCAGCTATAAAACAAACGAGGATAAATGAGACTTTAAAACAAACAAACATGAGGCTAAATCAGACTATAAACCAACAAACATGAGGTTAAATCACCTATAAAACAAACAAGATTAAATCAGACTATAAAACAAACAAACATGAGGATGAATCAGACTATAAATTAACAAACATGAGGTGAAATAAGCTATAAAACAAACGAGGATAAATCAGCTGTAAAACAAACAAGCATGATGTTAAATCAGGCTATAAAACAAACAAACATGAGATTAAATCAGTTGTAAAACAAACAAACATGAGGATAAATCAGATTATAAAACCAACAAACATGGCGATAAATCAGCTATAAAACAAACAAACATGAGGATAAATAAGTCTATAAAACAAACAAACATGAGGCTAAATCAGACTATAAAACAAACAAACATGAGGATAAATCACACTATAAACCAACAAACATGAGGTTAAATCACCTATAAAACAAACAAGATTAAATCAGACTATAAAACAAACAAACATGAGGTGAAATAAGCTATAAAACAAACGAGGATAAATCAGCTGTAAAACAAACAAGCATGAGGTTAAATCAGGCTATAAAACAAACAAACATGAGATTAAATCAGCTGTAAAACAAACAAACATGAGGATAAATCAGATTATAAAACAAACAAACATGAGGATTAATCAGCTGTAAAACTAACAAAAATGACGATAAATTAAACTATAAACCAACAAACATGGATAAATCAGACTATAAAACAAACAATTATGAGGATGAGTCAGACTATAAAACCAACAAACATGAGGATAAATCAGCTATAAAACAATCAAACATGAGATTAAATCAGCTATAAAAAACAAGCATGAGGATAAATCAGACTATAAAACAAAAAAACCTGAGTATAAATCAGCTATAAGACAAACAAACATGAGGACAAGTCAGACTATAAAACCAACATGAGGATAAATCAATGTAAAACAAACAAGCATGAGGATAAATCATGCTATTAAACAAACAAACATGAGGGTTAATCAGACTATAAAACAAAAAAACATGACGATAAATCAGCTATAAAACAAACATGGGGATAAATCAGATTATAAAACAAACAGACATGAGTATAAATAAGACTATAAGACAAACACACATGAGGATGAATCAGAATGTAAAACAAACAAACATGAGGATAAATCCGACTATAAGACAAAAAACATGAGGATAAATAAGCTATAAAACAAACAAACATGAGGATAAGTCAGATATAAAACAAACAAGCATGAGGATAAATCAGGCTATAAAACCAGCAAACATGAGGATAAATCAACTATAAAACAAGCAAACATGAAGATAAATCAGCTATATATAAACAAACATGAGGATAAATCATACTATAAACCAACAAACAGGTTAAATCAGCTATAAAACAAACGAGGATAAATGAGACTTTAAAACCAACATGATAAATCAGACTATAAAACCAACAAACATGGCGATAAATCAACTATAAGACAAACAAACATGAGGATAAATCAGCTATAAATAAACATACATGAGGATAAATCATACTATAAACCAACAAACAGGTTAAATCAGCTATAAAACAAACGAGGATAAATGAGACTTTAAAACAAACATGATACATCAGACTATAAAACCAACAAACATGGCGATAAATCAGCTATAAAACAAACAAACATGAGGATAAATAAGTCTATAAAACAAACAAACATGAGGCTAAATCAGACTATAAAACAAACAAACATGAGGATAAATCACACTATAAACCAACAAAAATGAGGCTAAATCAGACTATAAACCAACAAACATGAGGTTAAATCACCTATAAAACAAACAAGATTAAATCAGACTATAAAACAAACAAACATGAGGATGAATCAGACTATAAATTAACAAACATGAGGTGAAATAAGCTATAAAACAAACGAGGATAAATCAGCTGTAAAACAAACAAGCATGAGGTTAAATCAGGCTATAAAACAAACAAACATGAGATTAAATCATCTGTAAAACAAACAAACATGAGGATAAATCAGATTATAAAACCAACAAACATGGCGATAAATCAGCTATAAAACAAACAAACATGAGGATAAATAAGTCTATAAAACAAACAAACATGAGGCTAAATCAGACTATAAAACAAACAAACATGAGGATAAATCACACTATAAACCAACAAACATGAGGTTAAATCACCTATAAAACAAACAAGATTAAATCAGACTATAAAACAAACAAACATGAGGTGAAATAAGCTATAAAACAAACGAGGATAAATCAGCTGTAAAACAAACAAACATGAGGATAAATCAGATAATAAAACAAACAAACATGAGGATTAATCAGCTGTAAAACTAACAAAAATGAGGATAAATTAAACTATAAACCAAAAAACATGGATAAATCAGACTATAAAACAAACAATTATGAGGATGAATCAGACTATAAAACCAACAAACATGAGGATAAATCAGCTATAAAACAAGCAAACATGAGATTAAATCAGCTATAAAAAACAAGCATGAGGATAAATCAGACTATAAAACAAAAAAACCTGAGTATAAATCAGCTATAAAACAAACAAACATGAGGACAAGTCAGACTATAAAACCAACATGAGGATAAATCAGATGTAAAACAAACAAGCATGAGGATAAATCATGCTATTAAACAAACAAACATGAGGGTTAATCAGACTATAAAACAAAAAAACCTGAGTATAAATCAGCTATAAAACAAACATGGGGATAAATCAGATTATAAAACAAACAGACATGAGTATAAATAAGACTATAAGACAAACACACATGAGGATGAATCAGAATGTAAAACAAACAAACATGAGGATAAATCCGACTATAAGACAAAAAACATGAGGATAAATGAGCTATAAAACAAACAAACATGAGGATAAGTCAGATATAAAACAAACAAGCATGAGGATAAATCAGGCTATAAAACCAGCAAACATGAGGATAAATCAACTATAAAACAAGCAAACATGAAGATAATCAGACTATAAGACAAACAAACATGAGGATAAATCAGCTATAAATAAACAAACATGAGGATAAATCATACTATAAACCAACAAACAGGTTAAATCAGCTATAAAACAAATGAGGATAAATGAGACTTTAAAACAAACATGATAAATCAGACTATAAAACCAACAAACATGGCGATAAATCAGCTATAAAACAAACAAACATGAGGATAAATAAGTCTATAAAACAAACAAACATGAGGCTAAATCAGACTATAAAACAAACAAACATGAGGATAAATCACACTATAAACCAACAAACATGAGGTTAAATCACCTATAAAACAAACAAGATTAAATCAGACTATAAAACAAACAAACATGAGGATGAATCAGACTATAAATTAACAAACATGAGGTGAAATAAGCTATAAAACAAACGAGGATAAATCAGCTGTCAAACAAACAAGCTTGAGGTTAAATCAGGCTATAAAACAAACAAACATGAGATTAAATCAGCTGTAAAACAAACAAACATGAGGATAAATCAGATTATAAAACAAACAAACAAACACGAGGATTAATCAGCTGTAAAACTAACAAAAATGAGGATAAATTAAACTATAAACCAACAAACATGGATAAATAAGACTATAAAACATACAAATTATGAGGATAAATCAGACTATAAAACCAACAAACATGAGGATAAATCGGCTATAAAACAAGCAAACATGAGTATAAATCAGCTATAAAACAAACAAACATGAGGACAAGTCAGACTATAAAACCAACATGAGGATAAATCAGATGTAAAACAAACAAGCATGAGGATAAATCATGCTATTAAACAAACAAACATGAGGGTAAATCAGACTATGAAACAAAAAAACATGACGATAAATCAGCTATAAAACAAACATGGGGATAAATCAGATTATAAAACAAACAGACATGAGTATAAATAATACTATAAGACAAACACACATGAGGATGAATCAGACTGTAAAACAAACAAACATGAGAATAAATCAGCTATAAAAGAAACAAACATAAGTATAATCACACAAGAAGAAAAACAAACATCAGGACAATCAGACTATAAGACAAACAAACATGAGGATAAAGCAGACTATAAAACAAACCAACATGCAGATAAATCAGCTATAAAACAAAGAAACATGAGGATAAATCAACTATAAAACAAACAAACATGAGGCTAAATCAGACTATAAGACAAACAAACATGAGGACTAATCAGCTATAAAACAAACAAACATGAGGATAAATCATACTATAAAGCAACAAACATGAGGTTAAATCACCTATAAAACAAACGAGGATAAATCAGCTATAAAACAAACAAACATGAGGATAAATAATTCTATAAAACAAACAAACGAGATTAAATCAGATGTAAAACAAACAAACATGAGGATAAATCAGATTATAAAACAAACAATCATGAGGATAAATAAGACCATAAGACAAACAAACATGAGGATAAATCAGCTATAAAACAAACAAACATGAGATTAAATCAGCTGTAAAACAAACAAACATGAAGATAAATCCGACTATAAGACAAAAAACATGAGGATAAATCAGCTATAAAACAAACAAACATGAGGATAAGTCAGATATAAAACAAACAAGCATGAGGATAAATCAGGCTATAAAACCAGCAAAAATGAGGATAAATCAACTATAAAACAAACAAACATGAAGATAATCAGACTATAAAACAAACAAACATGATGTGAAATAAGCTATAAAACAAACGAGGATAAATCAGCTATAAAATAAACAAACATGAGGATAAATCAGACTATAAAACAAACAAACATGAGCATAAATCATAATATAAACCAACAAACATGAAGTGAAATAAGCTATAAAACAAACGAGGATAAATCAGCTGTAAAACAAACAAGCATGAGGTTAAATCAGGCTATAAAACAAACAAACATGAGATTAAATCAGCTGTAAAACAAACAAACATGAGGATAAATCAGATTATAAAACAAACAAACATGAGGATTAATCAGCTGTAAAACTAACAAAAATGAGGATAAATTAAACTATAAACCAACAAACATGGATAAATCAGACTATAAAACAAACAAACATGAGGATAAATCAGACTATAAAACCAACAAACATGAGGATAAATTAGCTATAAAACAAGCAAACATGAGATTAAATCAGCTATAAAAAACAAACCTGAGGATAAATCAGACTATAAAAAAAAAACATGAGTATAAATCAGCTATAAAACAAACAAACATGAGGACAAGTCAGACTATAAAACCAACATGAGGATAAATCAGATGTAAAACAAACAAGCATGAGGATAAATCATGCTATTGAACAAACAAACATGAGGATAAATCAGACTATAAAACAAAAAAACATGACGATAAAACAGCTATAAAACAAACATGGGGATAAATCAGATTAGAAAACAAACAGACATGAGGATAAATAAGACTATAAGACAAACAAACATGAGGATAAATCAGCTATAAAACAAACAAACATGAGGACAAGTCAGACTATAAAACCAACATGAGGTTAAATCAGATGTAAAACAAACAAGCATGAGGATAAATCATGCTATTAAACAAACAAACATGAGGGTAAATCAGACTATAAAACAAAAAAACATGACAATAAATCAGCGATAAAACAAACATGAGGATAAATCAACTATAAACCAAACATACATGAAGATAATCAGACTATAAGACAAACAAACATGAGGATAAATCAGCTATAAAACAAACAAACATGAGGATAAATCATACTATAAACCAACAAACATGACGTTAAATCAGCTATAAAACAAACGAGGACAAATCAGCTATAAAACAAACAAACATGAGGATAAATAAGTCTATAAAACAAACAAACGAGATTAAATCAGATGTAAAACAAACAAACATGAGGATAAATCAGCTGTAAAACTAACAAAAATGAGGATAAATCAAACTATAAACCAACAAAGGTGGATAAATCAGACTATAAGACAAACAAACATGAGGACAAATCAGCTATAAAACAAACAAACATGAGGATAAATCATACTATAAACAAAAAAACATGAGGTTAAATCAGCTATAAAACAAACGAGGATAAATCAGACTTTAAATCCAACATGATAAATCAGACTATAAAACAAACAAACATGAGGATAAATAAGTCTAAAAACAAACAAACATGACATCAAATCAGCTGTAAAAAAAACAAACATGAGGATAAATCAGATTATAAAACGAACAAACATGATGATAAATCAGCTATAAAACAAACAAACGAGGATAAATCAGCTATAAAACAAACACACATGAGGATGAATCAGATTGTAAAACAAACAAACATGAGGATAAATCAGCTATAAAAGAAACAAACATAAGGATAATCACACAAGAAAAAAAACAAACATCAGGACAATCAGACTATAAGACAAACAAACATGAGGATAAAGCAGACTATAAAACAAACCAACATGCAGATAAATCAGCTATAAAACAAACACACATGAGGCTAAATCAGACTATAAAACAAAGAAACATGAGGATAAATAGACTATAAAACAAACAAACATGAAGATAGTCAGACTATAAGACAAACAAACATGAGGACAAATCAGCTATAAAACAAACAAACATGAGGACAAATCAGCTACAAAACAAACAAACATGAGGATAAACCATACTATAAACCAACAAACATGAGGTTAAATCACCTATAAAACAAACGAGGATAAATCAGACTATAAAACAAAAAACATGAGGATGAATCAGACTACAAACCAACAAACATGAGGATAAATCAGCTATAAAACAAACAAATATGACGATAAATCACCTATAAAACAAAAAAACCTGAGGATAAATCAGACTATAAAACCAACAAACATGAGGATAAATCAGCTATAAAACAAACAAACATGAGATTAAATCATCTATAAAAAACAAATGAGGATTAATCAGATTATAAAACAAACAGACATGAGTATAAATAAGACTATAAGACAAACACACATGAGGATGAATCAGAATGTAAAACAAACAAACATGAGGATAAATCCGACTATAAGACAAAAAACATGAGGATAAATGAGCTATAAAACAAACAAACATAAGGAAAAGTCAGATATAAAACAAAAAAGCATGACGATAAATCAGCTATAAAACAAACATGGGGATAAATCAACTATAAAACAAGCAAACATGAAGATAATCAGACTATAAGACAAACAAACATGAGGATAAATCACTTATAAATAAACAAACATGAGGATAAATCATACTATAAACCAACAAACAGGTTAAATCAGCTATAAAACAAACGAGGATAAATGAGACTTTAAAACAAACATGATAAATCAGACTATAAAACCAACAAATATGACGATAAATCAGCTATAAAAAAAACAAACATGAGGATAAATAAGTCTATAAAACAAACAAACATGAGCATAAATCATACTATAAACCAACAAACATGAGGTGAAATAAGCTATAAAACAAACGAGGATAAATCAGCTGTAAAACAAACAAGCATGAGATTAAATCACCTATAAAACAAACAAGATTAAATCAGACTATAAAACAAACAAACATGCGGATGAATCAGACTATAAATTAACAAACATGAGGTGAAATAAGCTATAAAACAAACGAGGATAAATCAGCTGTAAAACAAACAAGCATGAGGTTATATCAGGCTATAAAACAAACAAACATGAGATTAAATCAGCTGTAAAACAAACAAACATGGTGATAACTCAGCTATAAAACAAACAAACATGAGGATAAATAAGTCTATAAAACAAACAAACATGAGGCTAAATCAGACTATAAAACAAACAAACATGAGGATAAATCACACTATAAACCAACAAACATGAGGTTAAATCACCTATAAAACAAACAAGATTAAATCAGACTATAAAACAAACAAACATGAGGTGAAATAAGCTATAAAACAAACGAGGCTAAATCAGATGTAAAACAAACAAACATGAGATTAAATCAGCTGTAAAACAAACAAACATGAGGATAAATCAGATTATAAAACAAAGAAACATGAGGATTAATCAGCTGTAAAACTAACAAAAATGAGGATAAATTAAACTATAAATCAACAAACATGGTTAAATCAGACTATAAAACAAACAATTATGAGGATAAATCAGACTATAAAACCAACAAACATGAGGAAAAATCAGCTATAAAACAAGCAAACATGAGATTAAATCAGCTATAAAAAACAAACATGAGGACAAGTCAGACTATAAAACCAACATGAGGATAAATCAGATGTAAAACAAACAAGCATGAGGATAAATCAGACTATAAAACAAAAAAACATGACGATAAATCAGCTATAAAACAAACATGGGGATAAATCAGATTATAAAACAAACAGACATGAGTATAAATAAGACTATAAGACAAACACACATGAGGATGAATCAGAATGTAAAACAAACAAACATGAGGATAAATCCGACTATAAGACAAAAAACATGAGGATAAATGAGCTATAAAACAAACAAACATGAGGACAAGTCAGATATAAAACAAACAAGCGTGAGGATAAATCAGGCTATAAAACCAGCAAACATGAGGATAAATCAACTATAAGACAAACAAACATGAGGATAAATCAGCTATAAATAAACATACATGAGGATAAATCATACTATAAACCAACAAACATGGCGATAAATCAGTTATAAAACAAACGAGGATAAATGAGACTTTAAAACAAACAAACATGAGGCTAAATCAGACTATAAAACAAACAAACATGAGGATAAATCACACTATAAACCAACAAACATGAGGCTAAATCAGACTATAAACCAACAAACATGAGGTTAAATCACCTATAAAACAAACAAGATTAAATCAGACTATAAAACAAACAAACATGAGGATGAATCAGACTATAAATTAACAAACATGAGGTGAAATAAGCTATAAAACAAACGAGGATAAATCAGCTGTAAAACAAACAAGCATGAGGTTAAATCAGGCTATAAAACAAACAAACATGAGATTAAATCAGCTGTAAAACAAACAAACATGAGGATAAATCAGATTATAAAACCAACAAACATGGCGATAAATCAGCTATAAAACAAACAAACATGAGGATAAATAAGTCTATAAAACAAACAAACATGAGGCTAAATCAGACTATAAAACAAACAAACATGAGGATAAATCACACTATAAACCAACAAACATGAGGTTAAATCACCTATAAAACAAACAAGATTAAATCAGACTATAAAACAAACAAACATGAGGTGAAATAAGCTATAAAACAAACGAGGATAAATCAGCTGTAAAACAAACAAGCATGAGGTTAAATCAGGCTATAAAACAAACAAACATGAGATTAGATCAGCTGTAAAACAAACAAACATGAGGATAAATCAGATTATAAAACAAACAAACATGAGGATTAATCAGCTGTAAAACTAACAAAAATGACGATAAATTAAACTATAAACCAACAAACATGGATAAATCAGACTATAAAACAAACAATTATGAGGATGAATCAGACTATAAAACCAACAAACATGAGGATAAATCAGCTATAAAACAATCAAACATAAGATTAAATCAGCTATAAAAAACAAGCATGAGGATAAATCGGACTATAAAACAAAAAAACCTGAGTATAAATCAGCTATAAGACAAACAAACATGAGGACAAGTCAGACTATAAAACCAACATGAGGATAAATCAATGTAAAACAAACAAGCATGAGGATAAATCATGCTATTAAACAAACAAACATGAGGGTTAATCAGACTATAAAACAAAAAAACATGACGATAAATCAGCTATAAAACAAACATGGGGATAAATCAGATTATAAAACAAACAAACATGAGGATTAATCAGCTGTAAAACTAACAAAAATGAGGATAAATTAAACTATAAATCAACAAACATGGTTAAATCAGACTATAAAACAAACAATTATGAGGATAAATCAGACTATAAAACCAACAAACATGAGGAAAAATCAGCTATAAAACAAGCAAACATGAGATTAAATCAGCTATAAAAAACAAACATGAGGACAAGTCAGACTATAAAACCAACATGAGGATAAATCAGATGTAAAACAAACAAGCATGAGGATAAATCAGACTATAAAACAAAAAAACATGACGATAAATCAGCTATAAAACAAACATGGGGATAAATCAGATTATAAAACAAACAGACATGAGTATAAATAAGACTATAAGACAAACACACATGAGGATGAATCAGAATGTAAAACAAACAAACATGAGGATAAATCCGACTATAAGACAAAAAACATGAGGATAAATGAGCTATAAAACAAACAAACATGAGGATAAGTCAGATATAAAACAAACAAGCATGAGGATAAATCAGGCTATAAAACCAGCAAACATGAGGATAAATCAACTATAAGACAAACAAACATGAGGATAAATCAGCTATAAATAAACATACATGAGGATAAATCATACTATAAACCAACAAACATGGCGATAAATCAGTTATAAAACAAACGAGGATAAATGAGACTTTAAAACAAACAAACATGAGGCTAAATCAGACTATAAAACAAACAAACATGAGGATAAATCACACTATAAACCAACAAACATGAGGCTAAATCAGACTATAAACCAACAAACATGAGGTTAAATCACCTATAAAACAAACAAGATTAAATCAGACTATAAAACAAACAAACATGAGGATGAATCAGACTATAAATTAACAAACATGAGGTGAAATAAGCTATAAAACAAACGAGGATAAATCAGCTGTAAAACAAACAAGCATGAGGTTAAATCAGGCTATAAAACAAACAAACATGAGATTAAATCAGCTGTAAAACAAACAAACATGAGGATAAATCAGATTATAAAACCAACAAACATGGCGATAAATCAGCTATAAAACAAACAAACATGAGGATAAATAAGTCTATAAAACAAACAAACATGAGGCTAAATCAGACTATAAAACAAACAAACATGAGGATAAATCACACTATAAACCAACAAACATGAGGTTAAATCACCTATAAAACAAACAAGATTAAATCAGACTATAAAACAAACAAACATGAGGTGAAATAAGCTATAAAACAAACGAGGATAAATCAGCTGTAAAACAAACAAGCATGAGGTTAAATCAGGCTATAAAACAAACAAACATGAGATTAGATCAGCTGTAAAACAAACAAACATGAGGATAAATCAGATTATAAAACAAACAAACATGAGGATTAATCAGCTGTAAAACTAACAAAAATGACGATAAATTAAACTATAAACCAACAAACATGGATAAATCAGACTATAAAACAAACAATTATGAGGATGAATCAGACTATAAAACCAACAAACATGAGGATAAATCAGCTATAAAACAATCAAACATGAGATTAAATCAGCTATAAAAAACAAGCATGAGGATAAATCAGACTATAAAACAAAAAAACCTGAGTATAAATCAGCTATAAGACAAACAAACATGAGGACAAGTCAGACTATAAAACCAACATGAGGATAAATCAATGTAAAACAAACAAGCATGAGGATAAATCATGCTATTAAACAAACAAACATGAGGGTTAATCAGACTATAAAACAAAAAAACATGACGATAAATCAGCTATAAAACAAACATGGGGATAAATCAGATTATAAAACAAACAGACATGAGTATAAATAAGACTATAAGACAAACACACATGAGGATGAATCAGAATGTAAAACAAACAAACATGAGGATAAATCCGACTATAAGACAAAAAACATGAGGATAAATAAGCTATAAAACAAACAAACATGAGGATAAGTCAGATATAAAACAAACAAGCATGAGGATAAATCAGGCTATAAAACCAGCAAACATGAGGATAAATCAACTATAAAACAAGCAAACATGAAGATAAATCAGCTATAAATAAACAAACATGAGGATAAATCATACTATAAACCAACAAACAGGTTAAATCAGCTATAAAACAAACAAGGATAAATGAGACTTTAAAACAAACATGATAAATCAGACTATAAAACCAACAAACATGGCGATAAATCAACTATAAGACAAACAAACATGAGGATAAATCAGCTATAAATAAAGATACATGAGGATAAATCATACTATAAACCACCAAACAGGTTAAATCAGCTATAAAACAAACGAGGATAAATGAGACTTTAAAACAAACATGATAAATCAGACTATAAAACCAACAAACATGGCGATAAATCAGCTATAAAACAAACAAACATGAGGATAAATAAGTCTATAAAACAAACAAACATGAGGCTAAATCAGACTATAAAACAAACAAACATGAGGATAAATCACACTATAAACCAAGAAAAATGAGGCTAAATCAGACTATAAACCAACAAACATGAGGTTAAATCACCTATAAAACAAACAAGATTAAATCAGACTATAAAACAAACAAACATGAGGATGAATCAGACTATAAATTAACAAACATGAGGTGAAATAAGCTATAAAACAAACGAGGATAAATCAGCTGTAAAACAAACAAGCATGAGGTTAAATCAGGCTATAAAACAAACAAACATGAGATTAAATCAGCTGTAAAACAAACAATTATGAGGATAAATCAGACTATAAAACCAACAAACATGAGGAAAAATCAGCTATAAAACAAGCAAACATGAGATTAAATCAGCTATAAAAAACAAACATGAGGACAAGTCAGACTATAAAACCAACATGAGGATAAATCAGATGTAAAACAAACAAGCATGAGGATAAATCAGACTATAAAACAAAAAAACATGACGATAAATCAGCTATAAAACAAACATGGGGATAAATCAGATTATAAAACAAACAGACATGAGTATAAATAAGACTATAAGACAAACACACATGAGGATGAATCAGAATGTAAAACAAACAAACATGAGGATAAATCCGACTATAAGACAAAAAACATGAGGATAAATGAGCTATAAAACAAACAAACATGAGGATAAGTCAGATATAAAACAAACAAGCGTGAGGATAAATCAGGCTATAAAACCAGCAAACATGAGGATAAATCAACTATAAGACAAACAAACATGAGGATAAATCAGCTATAAATAAACATACATGAGGATAAATCATACTATAAACCAACAAACATGGCGATAAATCAGCTATAAAACAAACGAGGATAAATGAGACTTTAAAACAAACAAACATGAGGCTAAATCAGACTATAAAACAAACAAACATGAGGATAAATCACACTATAAACCAACAAACATGAGGCTAAATCAGACTATAAACCAACAAACATGAGGTTAAATCACCTATAAAACAAACAAGATTAAATCAGACTATAAAACAAACAAACATGAGGATGAATCAGACTATAAATTAACAAACATGAGGTGAAATAAGCTATAAAACAAACGAGTATTAATCAGCTGTAAAACAAACAAGCATGAGGTTAAATCAGGCTATAAAACAAACAAACATGAGATTAAATCAGCTGTAAAACAAACAAACATGAGGATAAATCAGATTATAAAACCAACAAACATGGCGATAAATCAGCTATAAAACAAACAAACATGAGGATAAATAAGTCTATAAAACAAACAAACATGAGGCTAAATCAGACTATAAAACAAACAAACATGAGGATAAATCACACTATAAACCAACAAACATGAGGTTAAATCACCTATAAAACAAACAAGATTAAATCAGACTATAAAACAAACAAACATGAGGTGAAATAAGCTATAAAACAAACGAGGATAAATCAGCTGTAAAACAAACAAGCATGAGGTTAAATCAGGCTATAAAACAAACAAACATGAGATTAGATCAGCTGTAAAACAAACAAACATGAGGCTAAATCAGACTATAAAACAAACAAACATGAGGATAAATCACACTATAAACCAACAAACATGAGGTTAAATCACCTATAAAACAAACAAGATTAAATCAGACTATAAAACAAACAAACATGAGGTGAAATAAGCTATAAAACAAACGAGGATAAATCAATGTAAAACAAACAAGCATGAGGATAAATCATGCTATTAAACAAACAAACATGAGGGTTAATCAGACTATAAAACAAAAAAACATGACGATAAATCAGCTATAAAACAAACATGGGGATAAATCAGATTATAAAACAAACAAACATGAGGATTAATCAGCTGTAAAACTAACAAAAATGAGGATAAATTAAACTATAAATCAACAAACATGGTTAAATCAGACTATAAAACAAACAATTATGAGGATAAATCAGACTATAAAACCAACAAACATGAGGAAAAATCAGCTGTAAAACAAGCAAACATGAGATTAAATCAGCTATAAAAAACAAACATGAGGACAAGTCAGACTATAAAACCAACATGAGGATAAATCAGATGTAAAACAAACAAGCATGAGGATAAATCAGACTATAAAACAAAAAAACATGACGATAAATCAGCTATAAAACAAACATGGGGATAAATCAGATTATAAAACAAACAGACATGAGTATAAATAAGACTATAAGACAAACACACATGAGGATGAATCAGAATGTAAAACAAACAAACATGAGGATAAATCCGACTATAAGACAAAAAACATGAGGATAAATGAGCTATAAAACAAACAAACATGAGGACAAGTCAGACTATAAAACCAACATGAGGATAAATCAATGTAAAACAAACAAGCATGAGGATAAATCATGCTATTAAACAAACAAACATGAGGGTTAATCAGACTATAAAACAAAAAAACATGACGATAAATCAGCTATAAAACAAACATGGGGATAAATCAGATTATAAAACAAACAAACATGAGGATTAATCAGCTGTAAAACTAACAAAAATGAGGATAAATTAAACTATAAATCAACAAACATGGTTAAATCAGACTATAAAACAAACAATTATGAGGATAAATCAGACTATAAAACCAACAAACATGAGGAAAAATCAGCTGTAAAACAAGCAAACATGAGATTAAATCAGCTATAAAAAACAAACATGAGGACAAGTCAGACTATAAAACCAACATGAGGATAAATCAGATGTAAAACAAACAAGCATGAGGATAAATCAGACTATAAAACAAAAAAACATGACGATAAATCAGCTATAAAACAAACATGGGGATAAATCAGATTATAAAACAAACAAACATGAGGATTAATCAGCTGTAAAACTAACAAAAATGAGGATAAATTAAACTATAAATCAACAAACATGGTTAAATCAGACTATAAAACAAACAATTATGAGGATAAATCAGACTATAAAACCAACAAACATGAGGAAAAATCAGCTGTAAAACAAGCAAACATGAGATTAAATCAGCTATAAAAAACAAACATGAGGACAAGTCAGACTATAAAACCAACATGAGGATAAATCAGATGTAAAACAAACAAGCATGAGGATAAATCAGACTATAAAACAAAAAAACATGACGATAAATCAGCTATAAAACAAACATGGGGATAAATCAGATTATAAAACAAACAGACATGAGTATAAATAAGACTATAAGACAAACACACATGAGGATGAATCAGAATGTAAAACAAACAAACATGAGGATAAATCCGACTATAAGACAAAAAACATGAGGATAAATGAGCTATAAAACAAACAAGCATGAGGATAAATCAGGCTATAAAACCAGCAAACATGAGGATAAATCAACTATAAGACAAACAAACATGAGGATAAATCAGCTATAAATAAACATACATGAGGATAAATCATACTATAAACCAACAAACATGGCGATAAATCAGCTATAAAACAAACGAGGATAAATGAGACTTTAAAACAAACAAACATGAGGCTAAATCAGACTATAAAACAAACAAACATGAGGATAAATCACACTATAAACCAACAAACATGAGGCTAAATCAGACTATAAACCAACAAACATGAGGTTAAATCACCTATAAAACAAACAAGATTAAATCAGACTATAAAACAAACAAACATGAGGATGAATCAGACTATAAATTAACAAACATGAGGTGAAATAAGCTATAAAACAAACGAGGATAAATCAGCTGTAAAACAAACAAGCATGAGGTTAAATCAGGCTATAAAACAAACAAACATGAGATTAAATCAGCTGTAAAACAAACAAACATGAGGATAAATCAGATTATAAAACCAACAAACATGGCGATAAATCAGCTATAAAACAAACAAACATGAGGCTAAATCAGACTATAAAACAAACAAACATGAGGATAAATCACACTATAAACCAACAAACATGAGGTTAAATCACCTATAAAACAAACAAGATTAAATCAGACTATAAAACAAACAAACATGAGGTGAAATAAGCTATAAAACAAACGAGGATAAATCAGCTGTAAAACAAACAAGCATGAGGTTAAATCAGGCTATAAAACAAACAAACATGAGATTAGATCAGCTGTAAAACAAACAAACATGAGGATAAATCAGATTATAAAACAAACAAACATGAGGATTAATCAGCTGTAAAACTAACAAAAATGACGATAAATAAAACTATAAACCAACAAACATGGATAAATCAGACTATAAAACAAACAATTATGAGGATGAATCAGACTATAAAACCAACAAACATGAGGATAAATCAGCTATAAAACAATCAAACATGAGATTAA
The DNA here is from genome assembly GCF_029633865.1 of Lampris incognitus. Taxonomy (NCBI): domain Eukaryota; kingdom Metazoa; phylum Chordata; class Actinopteri; order Lampriformes; family Lampridae; genus Lampris; species Lampris incognitus. The sequence goes on along the minus strand of NC_079224.1, from coordinate 496,429 downwards.
ATCAGCTATAAAAAACAAGCATGAGGATAAATCAGACTATAAAACAAAAAAACCTGAGTATAAATCAGCTATAAGACAAACAAACATGAGGACAAGTCAGACTATAAAACCAACATGAGGATAAATCAATGTAAAACAAACAAGCATGAGGATAAATCATGCTATTAAACAAACAAACATGAGGGTTAATCAGACTATAAAACAAAAAAACATGACGATAAATCAGCTATAAAACAAACATGGGGATAAATCAGATTATAAAACAAACAGACATGAGTATAAATAAGACTATAAGACAAACACACATGAGGATGAATCAGAATGTAAAACAAACAAACATGAGGATAAATCCGACTATAAGACAAAAAACATGAGGATAAATAAGCTATAAAACAAACAAACATGAGGATAAGTCAGATATAAAACAAACAAGCATGAGGATAAATCAGGCTATAAAACCAGCAAACATGAGGATAAATCAACTATAAAACAAGCAAACATGAAGATAAATCAGCTATAAATAAACAAACATGAGGATAAATCATACTATAAACCAACAAACAGGTTAAATCAGCTATAAAACAAACAAGGATAAATGAGACTTTAAAACAAACATGATAAATCAGACTATAAAACCAACAAACATGGCGATAAATCAACTATAAGACAAACAAACATGAGGATAAATCAGCTATAAATAAAGATACATGAGGATAAATCATACTATAAACCACCAAACAGGTTAAATCAGCTATAAAACAAACGAGGATAAATGAGACTTTAAAACAAACATGATAAATCAGACTATAAAACCAACAAACATGGCGATAAATCAGCTATAAAACAAACAAACATGAGGATAAATAAGTCTATAAAACAAACAAACATGAGGCTAAATCAGACTATAAAACAAACAAACATGAGGATAAATCACACTATAAACCAACAAAAATGAGGCTAAATCAGACTATAAACCAACAAACATGAGGTTAAATCACCTATAAAACAAACAAGATTAAATCAGACTATAAAACAAACAAACATGAGGATGAATCAGACTATAAATTAACAAACATGAGGTGAAATAAGCTATAAAACAAACGAGGATAAATCAGCTGTAAAACAAACAAGCATGAGGTTAAATCAGGCTATAAAACAAACAAACATGAGATTAAATCAGCTGTAAAACAAACAAACATGAGGATAAATCAGATTATAAAACCAACAAACATGGCGATAAATCAGCTATAAAACAAACAAACATGAGGATAAATAAGTCTATAAAACAAACAAACATGAGGCTAAATCAGACTATAAAACAAACAAACATGAGGATAAATCACACTATAAACCAACAAACAGGAGGTTAAATCACCTATAAAACAAACAAGATTAAATCAGACTATAAAACAAACAAACATGAGGTGAAATAAGCTATAAAACAAACGAGGATAAATCAGCTGTAAAACAAACAAACATGAGGATAAATCAGATTATAAAACAAACAAACATGAGGATTAATCAGCTGTAAAACTAACAAAAATGAGGATAAATTAAACTATAAACCAAAAAACATGGATAAATCAGACTATAAAACAAACAATTATGAGGATGAATCAGACTATAAAACCAACAAACATGAGGATAAATCAGCTATAAAACAAGCAAACATGAGATTAAATCAGCTATAAAAAACAAGCATGAGGATAAATCAGACTATAAAACAAAAAAACCTGAGTATAAATCAGCTATAAAACAAACAAACATGAGGACAAGTCAGACTATAAAACCAACATGAGGATAAATCAGATGTAAAACAAACAAGCATGAGGATAAATCATGCTATTAAACAAACAAACATGAGGGTTAATCAGACTATAAAACAAAAAAACCTGAGTATAAATCAGCTATAAAACAAACATGGGGATAAATCAGATTATAAAACAAACAGACATGAGTATAAATAAGACTATAAGACAAACACACATGAGGATGAATCAGAATGTAAAACAAACAAACATGAGGATAAATCCGACTATAAGACAAAAAACATGAGGATAAATGAGCTATAAAACAAACAAACATGAGGATAAGTCAGATATAAAACAAACAAGCATGAGGATAAATCAGGCTATAAAACCAGCAAACATGAGGATAAATCAACTATAAAACAAGCAAACATGAAGATAATCAGACTATAAGACAAACAAACATGAGGATAAATCAGCTATAAATAAACAAACATGAGGATAAATCATACTATAAACCAACAAACAGGTTAAATCAGCTATAAAAAAAACGAGGATAAATGAGACTTTAAAACAAACATGATAAATCAGACTATAAAACCAACAAACATGGCGATAAATCAGCTATAAAACAAACAAACATGAGGATAAATAAGTCTATAAAACAAACAAACATGCGGCTAAATCAGACTATAAAACAAACAAACATGAGGATAAATCACACTATAAACCAACAAACATGAGGTTAAATCACCTATAAAACAAACAAGATTAAATCAGACTATAAAACAAACAAACATGAGGATGAATCAGACTATAAATTAACAAACATGATGTGAAATAAGCTATAAAACAAACGAGGATAAATCAGCTGTCAAACAAACAAGCTTGAGGTTAAATCAGGCTATAAAACAAACAAACATGAGATTAAATCAGCTGTAAAACAAACAAACATGAGGATAAATCAGATTATAAAACAAACAAAAAACACGAGGATTAATCAGCTGTAAAACTAACAAAAATGAGGATAAATTAAACTATAAACCAACAAACATGGATAAATAAGACTATAAAACAAACAATTATGAGGATAAATCAGACTATAAAACCAACAAACATGAGGATAAATCGGCTATAAAACAAGCAAACATGAGTATAAATCAGCTATAAAACAAACAAACATGAGGACAAGTCAGACTATAAAACCAACATGAGGATAAATCAGATGTAAAACAAACAAGCATGAGGATAAATCATGCTATTAAACAAACAAACATGAGGGTAAATCAGACTATGAAACAAAAAAACATGACGATAAATCAGCTATAAAACAAACATGGGGATAAATCAGATTATAAAACAAACAGACATGAGTATAAATAAGACTATAAGACAAAAACACATGAGGATGAATCAGACTGTAAAACAAACAAACATGAGGATAAATCAGCTATAAAAGAAACAAACATAAGTATAATCACACAAGAAGAAAAACAAACATCAGGACAATCAGACTATAAGACAAACAAACATGAGGATAAAGCAGACTATAAAACAAACCAACATGCAGATAAATCAGCTATAAAACAAAGAAACATGAGGATAAATCAACTATAAAACAAACAAACATGAGGCTAAATCAGACTATAAGACAAACAAACATGAGGACTAATCAGCTATAAAACAAACAAACATGAGGATAAATCATACTATAAAGCAACAAACATGAGGTTAAATCACCTATAAAACAAACGAGGATAAATCAGCTATAAAACAAACAAACATGAGGATAAATAATTCTATAAAACAAACAAACGAGATTAAATCAGATGTAAAACAAACAAACATGAGGATAAATCAGATTATAAAACAAACAATCATGAGGATAAATAAGACCATAAGACAAACAAACATGAGGATAAATCAGCTATAAAACAAACAAACATGAGATTAAATCAGCTGTAAAACAAACAAACATGAGGATAAATCCGACTATAAGACAAAAAACATGAGGATAAATGAGCTATAAAACAAACAAACATGAGGATAAGTCAAATATAAAACAAACAAGCATGAGGATAAATCAGGCTATAAAACCAGCAAACATGAGGATAAATCAACTATAAAACAAGCAAACATGAAGATAATCAGACTATAAGACAAACAAACATGAGGATAAATCAGCTATAAATAAACAAACATGAGGATAAATCATACTATAAACCAACAAACAGGTTAATTCAGCTATAAAACAAACGAGGATAAATGAGACTTTAAAACAAACATGATAAATCAGACTATAAAACCAACAAACATGGCGATAAATCAGCTATAAAACAAACAAACATGAGGATAAATAAGTCTATAAAACGAACAAACATGAGAATAAATCAGACTATAAAACAAACAAACATGAGGATAAATCACACTATAAACCAACAAACATGAGGTTAAATCACCTATAAAACAAACAAGATTAAATCAGACTATAAAACAAACAAACATGAGGATGAATCAGACTATAAATTAACAAACATGAGTCGAAATAAGCTATAAAACAAACGAGGATAAATCAGCTGTCAAAAAAACAAGCTTGAGGTTAAATCAGGCTATAAAACAAACAAACATGAGATTAAATCAGCTGTAAAACAAACAAACATGAGGATAAATCAGATTATAAAACAAACAAACAAACACGAGGATTAATCAGCTGTAAAACTAACAAAAATGAGGATAAATTAAACTATAAACCAACAAACATGGATAAATAAGACTATAAAACAAACAATTATGAGGATAAATCAGACTATAAAACCAACAAACATGAGGATAAATCGGCTATAAAACAAGCAAACATGAGGACAAGTCACACTATAAAACCAACATGAGGATAAATCAGATGTAAAACAAACAAGCATGAGGATAAATCATGCTATTAAACAAACAAACATGAGGGTAAATCAGACTATGAAACAAAAAACATGAGGATAAATCAGCTGTAAAAAAAAACAATCATGAGGATAAATCAGATTATAAAACGAATAAACATGATGATAAATCAGCTATAAAACAAACAAACGAGGATAAATCAGCTATAAAACAAACACACATGAGGATGAATCAGACTGTAAAACAAACAAACATGAGGATAAATCAGCTATAAATAAACAAACATGTGGATAAGTCATACTATAAACCAACAAACATGAGGTTAAATCAGCTATAAAACAAATGAGGATAAATCAGACTTTAAAACCAGCATGATAAATCAGACAATAAAACAAACAAACATGAGGATAAATTAGTCTATAAAACAAAAAAACATAAGGCTAAATCAGACTATAAAACAAACAAACATGAGGATAAATCACACTATAAACCAACAAACATGAGGTTAAATCTCCTATAAAACAAACAAGATTAAATCAGACTATAAAACAAACATGATAAATCAGACTATAAAACAAACAAACATGAGGATGAATCAGACTATAAACCAACAAACATGAGGTGAAATAAGCTATAAAACAAACGAGGATAAATCAGCTGTAAAACAAACAAGCATGAGGTTAAATCAGGCTATAAAACAAACAAACATGAGATTAAATCAGCTGTAAAACAAACAAACATGAGGATAAATCAGATTATAAAACAAACAAACATGAGGATTAATCAGCTGTAAAACTAACAAAAATGAGGATAAATTAAACTATAAACCAACAAACATGGATAAATCAGACTATAAAACAAACAAACATGAGGATAAATCAGACTATAAAACCAACAAACATGAGGATAAATCAGCTATAAAACAAGCAAACATGAGATTAAATCCGCTATAAAAAACAAACATGAGGATAAATCAGACTATAAAACAAAAAAACCTGAGTATAAATCAGCTATAAAACAAACAAACATGAGGACAAGTCAGACTATAAAACCAACATGAGGATAAATCAGATGTAAAACAAACAAGCATGAGGATAAATCATGCTATTAAAAAAACAAACATGAGGGTAAATCAGACTATAAAACAAAAAACATGACGATAAATCAGCGATAAAACAAACATGAGGATAAATCAACTATAAACCAAACAAACATGAAGATAATCAGACTATAAGACAAACAAACATGAGGATAAATCATACTATAAACCAACAAACATGAGGTTAAATCAGCTATAAAACAAACGAGGACAAATCAGACTTTAAAACCAACATGATAAATCAGACTATAAAACAAACAAACATGAGGATGAATTAGTCTATAAACAAACAAACATGACATCAAATCAGCTGTAAAAAAACAATCAAGAGGATAAATCAGATTATAAAACGAATAAACATGATGATAAATCAGCTATAAAACAAACAAACGAGGATAAATCAGCTATAAAACAAACACACATGAGGATGAATCAGACTGTAAAACAAACAAACATGAGGATAAATCAGCTATAAAAGAAACAAACATAAGGATAATCACACAAGAAGAAAAACAAACATCAGGACAATCAGACTATAAGACAAACAAACATGAGGACAAATAAACTATAAAACAAACAAACATGAAGATAGTCAGACTATAAGACAAACAAACATGAGGACAAATCAGCTATAAAACAAACAAACGAGGATAAATCATACTATAAACCAACAAACATGAGGTTAAATCACCTATAAAACAAACGAGGATAAATCAGACTATAAAACAAGAAACATGAGGATGAATCAGACTATAAACCAACAATCATGAGGTTAAATCAGCTATAAAACAAACGAGGACAAATCAGCTATAAAACAAAGAAACATGAGGCTAAATCAGACTATAAAACAAAGAAACATGAGGATAAATCAACTATAAAACAAACAAACATGAAGATAGTCAGACTATAAGACAAACAAACATGAGGACAAATCAGCTATAAAACAAACAAACATGAGGATTAATCAGCTGTAAAACTAACAAAAATGAGGATAAATTAAACTATAAACCAACAAACATGGATAAATCAGACTATAAAACAAACAAACATGAGGATAAATCAGACTATAAAACCAACAAACATGAGGATAAATCAGCTATAAAACAAGCAAACATGAGATTAAATCCGCTATAAAAAACAAACATGAGGATAAATCAGACTATAAAACAAAAAAACCTGAGTATAAATCAGCTATAAAACAAACAAACATGAGGACAAGTCAGACTATAAAACCAACATGAGGATAAATCAGATGTAAAACAAACAAGCATGAGGATAAATCATGCTATTAAAAAAACAAACATGAGGGTAAATCAGACTATAAAACAAAAAACATGACGATAAATCAGCGATAAAACAAACATGAGGATAAATCAACTATAAACCAAACAAACATGAAGTTAATCAGACTATAAGACAAACAAACATGAGGATAAATCATACTATAAACCAACAAACATGAGGTTAAATCAGCTATAAAACAAACGAGGACAAATCAGACTTTAAAACCAACATGATAAATCAGACTATAAAACAAACAAACATGAGGATGAATTAGTCTATAAACAAACAAACATGACATCAAATCAGCTGTAAAAAAAACAATCATGAGGATAAATCAGATTATAAAACGAATAAACATGATGATAAATCAGCTATAAAACAAACAAACGAGGATAAATCAGCTATAAAACAAACACACATGAGGATGAATCAGACTGTAAAACAAACAAACATGAGGATAAATCAGCTATAAAAGAAACAAACATAAGGATAATCACACAAGAAGAAAAACAAACATCAGGACAATCAGACTATAAGACAAACAAACATGAGGACAAATGAACTATAAAACAAACAAACATGAAGATAGTCAGACTATAAGACAAACAAACATGAGGACAAATCAGCTATAAAACAAACAAACGAGGATAAATCATACTCTAAACCAACAAACATGAGGTTAAATCACCTATAAAACAAACGAGGATAAATCAGACTATAAAACAAGAAACATGAGGATGAATCAGACTATAAACCAACAATCATGAGGTTAAATCAGCTATAAAACAAACGAGGACAAATCAGCTATAAAACAAAGAAACATGAGGCTAAATCAGACTATAAAACAAAGAAACATGAGGATAAATCAACTATAAAACAAACAAACATGAAGATAGTCAGACTATAAGACAAACAAACATGAGGACAAATCAGCTATAAAACAAACAAACATGAGGATTAATCAGCTGTAAAACTAACAAAAATGAGGATAAATTAAACTATAAACCAACAAACATGGATAAATCAGACTATAAAACAAACAAACATGAGGATAAATCAGACTATAAAACCAACAAACATGAGGATAAATCAGCTATAAAACAAGCAAACATGAGATTAAATCCGCTATAAAAAACAAACATGAGGATAAATCAGACTATAAAACAAAAAAACCTGAGTATAAATCAGCTATAAAACAAACAAACATGAGGACAAGTCAGACTATAAAACCAACATGAGGATAAATCAGATGTAAAACAAACAAGCATGAGGATAAATCATGCTATTAAAAAAACAAACATGAGGGTAAATCAGACTATAAAACAAAAAACATGACGATAAATCAGCGATAAAACAAACATGAGGATAAATCAACTATAAACCAAACAAACATGAAGATAATCAGACTATAAGACAAACAAACATGAGGATAAATCATACTATAAACCAACAAACATGAGGTTAAATCAGCTATAAAACAAACGAGGACAAATCAGACTTTAAAACCAACATGATAAATCAGACTATAAAACAAACAAACATGAGGATGAATTAGTCTATAAACAAACAAACATGACATCAAATCAGCTGTAAAAAAACAATCATGAGGATAAATCAGATTATAAAACGAATAAACATGATGATAAATCAGCTATAAAACAAACAAACGAGGATAAATCAGCTATAAAACAAACACACATGAGGATGAATCAGACTGTAAAACAAACAAACATGAGGATAAATCAGCTATAAAAGAAACAAACATAAGGATAATCACACAAGAAGAAAAACAAACATCAGGACAATCAGACTATAAGACAAACAAACATGAGGACAAATAAACTATAAAACAAACAAACATGAAGATAGTCAGACTATAAGACAAACAAACATGAGGACAAATCAGCTATAAAACAAACAAACGAGGATAAATCAGACTATAAACCAACAATCATGAGGTTAAATCAGCTATAAAACAAACGAGGACAAATCAGCTATAAAACAAAGAAACATGAGGCTAAATCAGACTATAAAACAAAGAAACATGAGGATAAATCAACTATAAAACAAACAAACATGAAGATAGTCAGACTATAAGACAAACAAACATGAGGACAAATCAGCTATAAAACAAACAAACATGAGGATTAATCAGCTGTAAAACTAACAAAAATGAGGATAAATTAAACTATAAACCAACAAACATGGATAAATCAGACTATAAAACAAACAAACATGAGGATAAATCAGACTATAAAACCAACAAACATGAGGATAAATCAGCTATAAAACAAGCAAACATGAGATTAAATCCGCTATAAAAAACAAACATGAGGACAAATCAGACTATAAAACAAAAAAACCTGAGTATAAATCAGCTATAAAACAAACAAACATGAGGACAAGTCAGACTATAAAACCAACATGAGGATAAATCAGATGTAAAACAAACAAGCATGAGGATAAATCATGCTATTAAAAAAACAAACATGAGGGTAAATCAGACTATAAAACAAAAAACATGACGATAAATCAGCGATAAAACAAACATGAGGATAAATCAACTATAAACCAAACAAACATGAAGATAATCAGACTATAAGACAAACAAACATGAGGATAAATCATACTATAAACCAACAAACATGAGGTTAAATCAGCTATAAAACAAACGAGGACAAATCAGACTTTAAAACCAACATGATAAATCAGACTATAAAACAAACAAACATGAGGATAAATTAGTCTATAAACAAACAAACATGACATCAAATCAGCTGTAAAAAAACAATCATGAGGATAAATCAGATTATAAAACGAATAAACATGATGATAAATCAGCTATAAAACAAACAAACGAGGATAAATCAGCTATAAAACAAACACACATGAGGATGAATCAGACTGTAAAACAAACAAACATGAGGATAAATCAGCTATAAAAGAAACAAACATAAGGATAATCACACAAGAAGAAAAACAAACATCAGGACAATCAGACTATAAGACAAACAAACATGAGGACAAATCAACTATAAAACAAACAAACATGAAGATAGTCAGACTATAAGACAAACAAACATGAGGACAAATAAGCTATAAAACAAACAAACGAGGATAAATCATACTATAAACCAACAAACATGAGGTTAAATCACCTATAAAACAAACGAGGATAAATCAGACTATAAAACAAAAAACATGAGGATGAATCAGACTATAAACCAACAATCATGAGGTTAAATCAGCTATAAAACAAACGAGGACAAATCAGCTATAAAACAAAGAAACATGAGGCTAAATCAGACTATAAAACAAAGAAACATGAGGATAAATCAACTATAAAACAAACAAACATGAAGATAGTCAGACTATAAGACAAACAAACATGAGGACAAATCAGCTATAAAACAAACAAACATGAGGATTAATCAGCTGTAAAACTAACAAAAATGAGGATAAATTAAACTATAAACCAACAAACATGGATAAATCAGACTATAAAACAAACAAACATGAGGATAAATCAGACTATAAAACCAACAAACATGAGGATAAATCAGCTATAAAACAAGCAAACATGAGATTAAATCCGCTATAAAAAACAAACATGAGGATAAATCAGACTATAAAACAAAAAAACCTGAGTATAAATCAGCTATAAAACAAACAAACATGAGGACAAGTCAGACTATAAAACCAACATGAGGATAAATCAGATGTAAAACAAACAAGCATGAGGATAAATCATGCTATTAAAAAAACAAACATGAGGGTAAATCAGACTATAAAACAAAAAACATGACGATAAATCAGCGATAAAACAAACATGAGGATAAATCAACTATAAACCAAACAAACATGAAGATAATCAGACTATAAGACAAACAAACATGAGGATAAATCATACTATAAACCAACAAACATGAGGTTAAATCAGCTATAAAACAAACGAGGACAAATCAGACTTTAAAACCAACATGATAAATCAGACTATAAAACAAACAAACATGAGGATGAATTAGTCTATAAACAAACAAACATGACATCAAATCAGCTGTAAAAAAAACAATCATGAGGATAAATCAGATTATAAAACGAATAAACATGATGATAAATCAGCTATAAAACAAACAAACGAGGATAAATCAGCTATAAAACAAACACACATGAGGATGAATCAGACTGTAAAACAAACAAACATGAGGATAAATCAGCTATAAAAGAAACAAACATAAGGATAATCACACAAGAAGAAAAACAAACATCAGGACAATCAGACTATAAGACAAACAAACATGAGGACAAATAAACTATAAAACAAACAAACATGAAGATAGTCAGACTATAAGACAAACAAACATGAGGACAAATCAGCTATAAAACAAACAAACGAGGATAAATCATACTATAAACCAACAAACATGAGGTTAAATCACCTATAAAACAAACGAGGATAAATCAGACTATAAAACAAGAAACATGAGGATGAATCAGATTATAAACCAACAATCATGAGGTTAAATCAGCTATAAAACAAACGAGGACAAATCAGCTATAAAACAAAGAAACATGAGGCTAAATCAGACTATAAAACAAAGAAACATGAGGATAAATCAACTATAAAACAAACAAACATGAAGATAGTCAGACTATAAGACAAACAAACATGAGGACAAATCAGCTATAAAACAAACAAACATGAGGATTAATCAGCTGTAAAACTAACAAAAATGAGGATAAATTAAACTATAAACCAACAAACATGGATAAATCAGACTATAAAACAAACAAACATGAGGATAAATCAGACTATAAAACCAACAAACATGAGGATAAATCAGCTATAAAACAAGCAAACATGAGATTAAATCCGCTATAAAAAACAAACATGAGGATAAATCAGACTATAAAACAAAAAAAACCTGAGTATAAATCAGCTATAAAACAAACAAACATGAGGACAAGTCAGACTATAAAACCAACATGAGGATAAATCAGATGTAAAACAAACAAGCATGAGGATAAATCATGCTATTAAAAAAACAAACATGAGGGTAAATCAGACTATAAAACAAAAAACATGACGATAAATCAGCGATAAAACAAACATGAGGATAAATCAACTATAAACCAAACAAACATGAAGATAATCAGACTATAAGACAAACAAACATGAGGATAAATCATACTATAAACCAACAAACATGAGGTTAAATCAGCTATAAAACAAACGAGGACAAATCAGACTTTAAAACCAACATGATAAATCAGACTATAAAACAAACAAACATGAGGATGAATTAGTCTATAAACAAACAAACATGACATCAAATCAGCTGTAAAAAAACAATCGTGAGGATAAATCAGATTATAAAACGAATAAACATGATGATAAATCAGCTATAAAACAAACAAACGAGGATAAATCAGCTATAAAACAAACACACATGAGGATGAATCAGACTGTAAAACAAACAAACATGAGGATAAATCAGCTATAAAAGAAACAAACATAAGGATAATCACACAAGAAGAAAAACAAACATCAGGACAATCAGACTATAAGACAAACAAACATGAGGACAAATAAACTATAAAACAAACAAACATGAAGATAGTCAGACTATAAGACAAACAAACATGAGGACAAATCAGCTATAAAACAAACAAACGAGGATAAATCATACTATAAACCAACAAACATGAGGTTAAATCACCTATAAAACAAACGAGGATAAATCAGACTATAAAACAAGAAACATGAGGATGAATCAGACTATAAACCAACAATCATGAGGTTAAATCAGCTATAAAACAAACGAGGACAAATCAGCTATAAAACAAAGAAACATGAGGCTAAATCAGACTATAAAACAAAGAAACATGAGGATAAATCAACTATAAAACAAACAAACATGAAGATAGTCAGACTATAAGACAAACAAACATGAGGACAAATCAGCTATAAAACAAACAAACATGAGGATTAATCAGCTGTAAAACTAACAAAAATGAGGATAAATTAAACTATAAACCAACAAACATGGATAAATCAGACTATAAAACAAACAAACATGAGGATAAATCAGACTATAAAACCAACAAACATGAGGATAAATCAGCTATAAAACAAGCAAACATGAGATTAAATCCGCTATAAAAAACAAACATGAGGATAAATCAGACTATAAAACAAAAAAACCTGAGTATAAATCAGCTATAAAACAAACAAACATGAGGACAAGTCAGACTATAAAACCAACATGAGGATAAATCAGATGTAAAACAAACAAGCATGAGGATAAATCATGCTATTAAAAAAACAAACATGAGGGTAAATCAGACTATAAAACAAAAAACATGACGATAAATCAGCGATAAAACAAACATGAGGATAAATCAACTATAAACCAAACAAACATGAAGATAATCAGACTATAAGACAAACAAACATGAGGATAAATCATACTATAAACCAACAACCATGAGGTTAAATCAACTATAAAACAAACGAGGACAAATCAGACTTTAAAACCAACATGATAAATCAGACTATAAAACAAACAAACATGAGGATGAATTAGTCTATAAACAAACAAACATGACATCAAATCAGCTGTAAAAAAAACAATCATGAGGATAAATCAGATTATAAAATGAATAAACATGATGATAAATCAGCTATAAAACAAACAAACGAGGATAAATCAGCTATAAAACAAACACACATGAGGATGAATCAGACTGTAAAACAAACAAACATGAGGATAAATCAGCTATAAAAGAAACAAACATAAGGATAATCACACAAGAAGAAAAACAAACATCAGGACAATCAGACTATAAGACAAACAAACATGAGGACAAATAAACTATAAAACAAACAAACATGAAGATAGTCAGACTATAAGACAAACAAACATGAGGACAAATCAGCTATAAAACAAACAAACGAGGATAAATCATACTATAAACCAACAAACATGAGGTTAAATCACCTATAAAACAAACGAGGATAAATCAGACTATAAAACAAGAAACATGAGGATGAATCAGACTATAAACCAACAATCATGAGGTTAAATCAGCTATAAAACAAACGAGGACAAATCAGCTATAAAACAAAGAAACATGAGGCTAAATCAGACTATAAAACAAAGAAACATGAGGATAAATCAACTATAAAACAAACAAACATGAAGATAGTCAGACTATAAGACAAACAAACATGAGGACAAATCAGCTATAAAACAAACAAACATGAGGATTAATCAGCTGTAAAACTAACAAAAATGAGGATAAATTAAACTATAAACCAACAAACATGGATAAATCAGACTATAAAACAAACAAACATGAGGATAAATCAGACTATAAAACCAACAAACATGAGGATAAATCAGCTATAAAACAAGCAAACATGAGATTAAATCCGCTATAAAAAACAAACATGAGGATAAATCAGACTATAAAACAAAAAAACCTGAGTATAAATCAGCTATAAAACAAACAAACATGAGGACAAGTCAGACTATAAAACCAACATGAGGATAAATCAGATGTAAAACAAACAGGCATGAGGATAAATCATGCTATTAAAAAAACAAACATGAGGGTAAATCAGACTATAAAACAAAAAACATGACGATAAATCAGCGATAAAACAAACATGAGGATAAATCAACTATAAACCAAACAAACATGAAGATAATCAGACTATAAGACAAACAAACATGAGGATAAATCATACTATAAACCAACAAACATGAGGTTAAATCAGCTATAAAACAAACGAGGACAAATCAGACTTTAAAACCAACATGATAAATCAGACTATAAAACAAACAAACATGAGGATGAATTAGTCTATAAACAAACAAACATGACATCAAATCAGCTGTAAAAAAAACAATCAAGAGGATAAATCAGATTATAAAACGAATAAACATGATGATAAATCAGCTATAAAACAAACAAACGAGGATAAATCAGCTATAAAACAAACACACATGAGGATGAATCAGACTGTAAAACAAACAAACATGAGGATAAATCAGCTATAAAAGAAACAAACATAAGGATAATCACACAAGAAGAAAAACAAACATCAGGACAATCAGACTATAAGACAAACAAACATGAGGACAAATGAACTATAAAACAAACAAACATGAAGATAGTCAGACTATAAGACAAACAAACATGAGGACAAATCAGCTATAAAACAAACAAACGAGGATAAATCATACTATAAACCAACAAACATGAGGTTAAATCACCTATAAAACAAACGAGGATAAATCAGACTATAAAACAAGAAACATGAGGGTGAATCAGACTATAAACCAACAATCATGAGGCTAAATCAGCTATAAAACAAACGAGGACAAATCAGCTATAAAACAAAGACACATGAGGCTAAATCAGACTATAAAACAAAGAAACATGAGGATAAATCAACTATAAAACAAACAAACATGAAGATAGTCAGACTATAAGACAAACAAACATGAGGACAAATCAGCTATAAAACAAACAAACATGAGGATTAATCAGCTGTAAAACTAACAAAAATGAGGATAAATTAAACTATAAACCAACAAACATGGATAAATCAGACTATAAAACAAACAAACATGAGGATAAATCAGACTATAAAACCAACAAACATGAGGATAAATCAGCTATAAAACAAGCAAACATGAGATTAAATCCGCTATAAAAAACAAACATGAGGATAAATCAGACTATAAAACAAAAAAACCTGAGTATAAATCAGCTATAAAACAAACAAACATGAGGACAAGTCAGACTATAAAACCAACATGAGGATAAATCAGATGTAAAACAAACAAGCATGAGGATAAATCATGCTATTAAAAAAACAAACATGAGGGTAAATCAGACTATAAAACAAAAAACATGACGATAAATCAGCGATAAAACAAACATGAGGATAAATCAACTATAAACCAAACAAACATGAAGATAATCAGACTATAAGACAAACAAACATGAGGATAAATCATACTATAAACCAACAAACATGAGGTTAAATCAGCTATAAAACAAACGAGGACAAATCAGACTTTAAAACCAACATGATAAATCAGACTATAAAACAAACAAACATGAGGATGAATTAGTCTATAAACAAACAAACATGACATCAAATCAGCTGTAAAAAAAAAATCATGAGGATAAATCAGATTATAAAACGAATAAACATGATGATAAATCAGCTATAAAACAAACAAACGAGGATAAATCAGCTATAAAACAAACACACATGAGGATGAATCAGACTGTAAAACAAACAAACATGAGGATAAATCAGCTATAAAAGAAACAAACATAAGGATAATCACACAAGAAGAAAAACAAACATCAGGACAATCAGACTATAAGACAAACAAACATGAGGACAAATAAACTATAAAACAAACAAACATGAAGATAGTCAGACTATAAGACAAACAAACATGAGGACAAATCAGCTATAAAACAAACAAACGAGGATAAATCATACTATAAACCAACAAACATGAGGTTAAATCACCTATAAAACAAACGAGGATAAATCAGACTATAAAACAAGAAACATGAGGATGAATCAGACTATAAACCAACAATCATGAGGTTAAATCAGCTATAAAACAAACGAGGACAAATCAGCTATAAAACAAAGAAACATGAGGCTAAATCAGACTATAAAACAAAGAAACATGAGGATAAATCAACTATAAAACAAACAAACATGAAGATAGTCAGACTATAAGACAAACAAACATGAGGACAAATCAGCTATAAAACAAACAAACATGAGGATTAATCAGCTGTAAAACTAACAAAAATGAGGATAAATTAAACTATAAACCAACAAACATGGATAAATCAGACTATAAAACAAACAAACATGAGGATAAATCAGACTATAAAACCAACAAACATGAGGATAAATCAGCTATAAAACAAGCAAACATGAGATTAAATCCGCTATAAAAAACAAACATGAGGATAAATCAGACTATAAAACAAAAAAACCTGAGTATAAATCAGCTATAAAACAAACAAACATGAGGACAAGTCAGACTATAAAACCAACATGAGGATAAATCAGATGTAAAACAAACAAGCATGAGGATAAATCATGCTATTAAAAAAACAAACATGAGGGTAAATCAGACTATAAAACAAAAAACATGACGATAAATCAGCGATAAAACAAACATGAGGATAAATCAACTATAAACCAAACAAACATGAAGATAATCAGACTATAAGACAAACAAACATGAGGATAAATCATACTATAAACCAACAAACATGAGGTTAAATCAGCTATAAAACAAACGAGGACAAATCAGACTTTAAAACCAACATGATAAATCAGACTATAAAACAAACAAACATGAGGATAAATTAGTCTATAAACAAACAAACATGACATCAAATCAGCTGTAAAAAAACAATCATGAGGATAAATCAGATTATAAAACGAATAAACATGATGATAAATCAGCTATAAAACAAACAAACGAGGATAAATCAGCTATAAAACAAACACACATGAGGATGAATCAGACTGTAAAACAAACAAACATGAGGATAAATCAGCTATAAAAGAAACAAACATAAGGATAATCACACAAGAAGAAAAACAAACATCAGGACAATCAGACTATAAGACAAACAAACATGAGGACAAATCAACTATAAAACAAACAAACATGAAGATAGTCAGACTATAAGACAAACAAACATGAGGACAAATAAGCTATAAAACAAACAAACGAGGATAAATCATACTATAAACCAACAAACATGAGGTTAAATCACCTATAAAACAAACGAGGATAAATCAGACTATAAAACAAAAAACATGAGGATGAATCAGACTATAAACCAACAATCATGAGGTTAAATCAGCTATAAAACAAACGAGGACAAATCAGCTATAAAACAAAGAAACATGAGGCTAAATCAGACTATAAAACAAAGAAACATGAGGATAAATCAACTATAAAACAAACAAACATGAAGATAGTCAGACTATAAGACAAACAAACATGAGGACAAATCAGCTATAAAACAAACAAACATGAGGATTAATCAGCTGTAAAACTAACAAAAATGAGGATAAATTAAACTATAAACCAACAAACATGGATAAATCAGACTATAAAACAAACAAACATGAGGATAAATCAGACTATAAAACCAACAAACATGAGGATAAATCAGCTATAAAACAAGCAAACATGAGATTAAATCCGCTATAAAAAACAAACATGAGGATAAATCAGACTATAAAACAAAAAAACCTGAGTATAAATCAGCTATAAAACAAACAAACATGAGGACAAGTCAGACTATAAAACCAACATGAGGATAAATCAGATGTAAAACAAACAAGCATGAGGATAAATCATGCTATTAAAAAAACAAACATGAGGGTAAATCAGACTATAAAACAAAAAACATGACGATAAATCAGCGATAAAACAAACATGAGGATAAATCAACTATAAACCAAACAAACATGAAGATAATCAGACTATAAGACAAACAAACATGAGGATAAAGCATACTATAAACCAACAAACATGAGGTTAAATCAGCTATAAAACAAACGAGGACAAATCAGACTTTAAAACCAACATGATAAATCAGACTATAAAACAAACAAACATGAGGATGAATTAGTCTATAAACAAACAAACATGACATCAAATCAGCTGTAAAAAAACAATCATGAGGATAAATCAGATTATAAAACGAATAAACATGATGATAAATCAGCTATAAAACAAACAAACGAGGATAAATCAGCTATAAAACAAACACACATGAGGATGAATCAGACTGTAAAACAAACAAACATGAGGATAAATCAGCTATAAAAGAAACAAACATAAGGATAATCACACAAGAAGAAAAACAAACATCAGGACAATCAGACTATAAGACAAACAAACATGAGGACAAATAAACTATAAAACAAACAAACATGAAGATAGTCAGACTATAAGACAAACAAACATGAGGACAAATCAGCTATAAAACAAACAAACGAGGATAAATCAGACTATAAACCAACAATCATGAGGTTAAATCAGCTATAAAACAAACGAGGACAAATCAGCTATAAAACAAAGAAACATGAGGCTAAATCAGACTATAAAACAAAGAAACATGAGGATAAATCAACTATAAAACAAACAAACATGAAGATAGTCAGACTATAAGACAAACAAACATGAGGACAAATCAGCTATAAAACAAACAAACATGAGGATTAATCAGCTGTAAAACTAACAAAAATGAGGATAAATTAAACTATAAACCAACAAACATGGATAAATCAGACTATAAAACAAACAAACATGAGGATAAAACAGACTATAAAACCAACAAACATGAGGATAAATCAGCTATAAAACAAGCAAACATGAGATTAAATCCGCTATAAAAAACAAACATGAGGACAAATCAGACTATAAAACAAAAAAACCTGAGTATAAATCAGCTATAAAACAAACAAACATGAGGACAAGTCAGACTATAAAACCAACATGAGGATAAATCAGATGTAAAACAAACAAGCATGAGGATAAATCATGCTATTAAAAAAACAAACATGAGGGTAAATCAGACTATAAAACAAAAAACATGACGATAAATCAGCGATAAAACAAACATGAGGATAAATCAACTATAAACCAAACAAACATGAAGATAATCAGACTATAAGACAAACAAACATGAGGATAAATCATACTATAAACCAACAAACATGAGGTTAAATCAGCTATAAAACAAACGAGGACAAATCAGACTTTAAAACCAACATGATAAATCAGACTATAAAACAAACAAACATGAGGATAAATTAGTCTATAAACAAACAAACATGACATCAAATCAGCTGTAAAAAAACAATCATGAGGATAAATCAGATTATAAAACGAATAAACATGATGATAAATCAGCTATAAAACAAACAAACGAGGATAAATCAGCTATAAAACAAACACACATGAGGATGAATCAGACTGTAAAACAAACAAACATGAGGATAAATCAGCTATAAAAGAAACAAACATAAGGATAATCACACAAGAAGAAAAACAAACATCAGGACAATCAGACTATAAGACAAACAAACATGAGGACAAATAAACTATAAAACAAACAAACATGAAGATAGTCAGACTATAAGACAAACAAACATGAGGACAAATCAGCTATAAAACAAACAAACGAGGATAAATCATACTATAAACCAACAAACATGAGGTTAAATCACCTATAAAACAAACGAGGATAAATCAGACTATAAAACAAGAAACATGAGGGTGAATCAGACTATAAACCAACAATCATGAGGCTAAATCAGCTATAAAACAAACGAGGACAAATCAGCTATAAAACAAAGAAACATGAGGCTAAATCAGACTATAAAACAAAGAAACATGAGGATAAATCAACTATAAAACAAACAAACATGAAGATAGTCAGACTATAAGACAAACAAACATGAGGACAAATCAGCTATAAAACAAACAAACATGAGGATTAATCAGCTGTAAAACTAACAAAAATGAGGATAAATTAAACTATAAACCAACAAACATGGATAAATCAGACTATAAAACAAACAAACATGAGGATAAATCAGACTATAAAACCAACAAACATGAGGATAAATCAGCTATAAAACAAGCAAACATGAGATTAAATCCGCTATAAAAAACAAACATGAGGATAAATCAGACTATAAAACAAAAAAACCTGAGTATAAATCAGCTATAAAACAAACAAACATGAGGACAAGTCAGACTATAAAACCAACATGAGGATAAATCAGATGTAAAACAAACAAGCATGAGGATAAATCATGCTATTAAAAAAACAAACATGAGGGTAAATCAGACTATAAAACAAAAAACATGACGATAAATCAGCGATAAAACAAACATGAGGATAAATCAACTATAAACCAAACAAACATGAAGATAATCAGACTATAAGACAAACAAACATGAGGATAAATCATACTATAAACCAACAAACATGAGGTTAAATCAGCTATAAAACAAACGAGGACAAATCAGACTTTAAAACCAACATGATAAATCAGACTATAAAACAAACAAACATGAGGATGAATTAGTCTATAAACAAACAAACATGACATCAAATCAGCTGTAAAAAAACAATCATGAGGATAAATCAGATTATAAAACGAATAAACATGATGATAAATCAGCTATAAAACAAACAAACGAGGATAAATCAGCTATAAAACAAACACACATGAGGATGAATCAGACTGTAAAACAAACAAACATGAGGATAAATCAGCTATAAAAGAAACAAACATAAGGATAATCACACAAGAAGAAAAACAAACATCAGGACAATCAGACTATAAGACAAACAAACATGAGGACAAATAAACTATAAAACAAACAAACATGAAGATAGTCAGACTATAAGACAAACAAACATGAGGACAAATCAGCTATAAAACAAACAAACGAGGATAAATCATACTATAAACCAACAAACATGAGGTTAAATCACCTATAAAACAAACGAGGATAAATCAGACTATAAAACAAGAAACATGAGGATGAATCAGACTATAAACCAACAATCATGAGGTTAAATCAGCTATAAAACAAACGAGGACAAATCAGCTATAAAACAAAGAAACATGAGGCTAAATCAGACTATAAAACAAAGAAACATGAGGATAAATCAACTATAAAACAAACAAACATGAAGATAGTCAGACTATAAGACAAACAAACATGAGGACAAATCAGCTATAAAACAAACAAACATGAGGATTAATCAGCTGTAAAACTAACAAAAATGAGGATAAATTAAACTATAAACCAACAAACATGGATAAATCAGACTATAAAACAAACAAACATGAGGATAAATCAGACTATAAAACCAACAAACATGAGGATAAATCAGCTATAAAACAAGCAAACATGAGATTAAATCCGCTATAAAAAACAAACATGAGGATAAATCAGACTATAAAACAAAAAAAACCTGAGTATAAATCAGCTATAAAACAAACAAACATGAGGACAAGTCAGACTATAAAACCAACATGAGGATAAATCAGATGTAAAACAAACAAGCATGAGGATAAATCATGCTATTAAAAAAACAAACATGAGGGTAAATCAGACTATAAAACAAAAAACATGACGATAAATCAGCGATAAAACAAACATGAGGATAAATCAACTATAAACCAAACAAACATGAAGATAATCAGACTATAAGACAAACAAACATGAGGATAAATCATACTATAAACCAACAAACATGAGGTTAAATCAGCTATAAAACAAACGAGGACAAATCAGACTTTAAAACCAACATGATAAATCAGACTATAAAACAAACAAACATGAGGATGAATTAGTCTATAAACAAACAAACATGACATCAAATCAGCTGTAAAAAAACAATCGTGAGGATAAATCAGATTATAAAACGAATAAACATGATGATAAATCAGCTATAAAACAAACAAACGAGGATAAATCAGCTATAAAACAAACACACATGAGGATGAATCAGACTGTAAAACAAACAAACATGAGGATAAATCAGCTATAAAAGAAACAAACATAAGGATAATCACACAAGAAGAAAAACAAACATCAGGACAATCAGACTATAAGACAAACAAACATGAGGACAAATAAACTATAAAACAAACAAACATGAAGATAGTCAGACTATAAGACAAACAAACATGAGGACAAATCAGCTATAAAACAAACAAACGAGGATAAATCATACTATAAACCAACAAACATGAGGTTAAATCACCTATAAAACAAACGAGGATAAATCAGACTATAAAACAAGAAACATGAGGATGAATCAGACTATAAACCAACAATCATGAGGTTAAATCAGCTATAAAACAAACGAGGACAAATCAGCTATAAAACAAAGAAACATGAGGCTAAATCAGACTATAAAACAAAGAAACATGAGGATAAATCAACTATAAAACAAACAAACATGAAGATAGTCAGACTATAAGACAAACAAACATGAGGACAAATCAGCTATAAAACAAACAAACATGAGGATTAATCAGCTGTAAAACTAACAAAAATGAGGATAAATTAAACTATAAACCAACAAACATGGATAAATCAGACTATAAAACAAACAAACATGAGGATAAATCAGACTATAAAACCAACAAACATGAGGATAAATCAGCTATAAAACAAGCAAACATGAGATTAAATCCGCTATAAAAAACAAACATGAGGATAAATCAGACTATAAAACAAAAAAACCTGAGTATAAATCAGCTATAAAACAAACAAACATGAGGACAAGTCAGACTATAAAACCAACATGAGGATAAATCAGATGTAAAACAAACAAGCATGAGGATAAATCATGCTATTAAAAAAACAAACATGAGGGTAAATCAGACTATAAAACAAAAAACATGACGATAAATCAGCGATAAAACAAACATGAGGATAAATCAACTATAAACCAAACAAACATGAAGATAATCAGACTATAAGACAAACAAACATGAGGATAAATCATACTATAAACCAACAAACATGAGGTTAAATCAGCTATAAAACAAACGAGGACAAATCAGACTTTAAAACCAACATGATAAATCAGACTATAAAACAAACAAACATGAGGATGAATTAGTCTATAAACAAACAAACATGACATCAAATCAGCTGTAAAAAAAACAATCATGAGGATAAATCAGATTATAAAATGAATAAACATGATGATAAATCAGCTATAAAACAAACAAACGAGGATAAATCAGCTATAAAACAAACACACATGAGGATGAATCAGACTGTAAAACAAACAAACATGAGGATAAATCAGCTATAAAAGAAACAAACATAAGGATAATCACACAAGAAGAAAAACAAACATCAGGACAATCAGACTATAAGACAAACAAACATGAGGACAAATAAACTATAAAACAAACAAACATGAAGATAGTCAGACTATAAGACAAACAAACATGAGGACAAATCAGCTATAAAACAAACAAACGAGGATAAATCATACTATAAACCAACAAACATGAGGTTAAATCACCTATAAAACAAACGAGGATAAATCAGACTATAAAACAAGAAACATGAGGATGAATCAGACTATAAACCAACAATCATGAGGTTAAATCAGCTATAAAACAAACGAGGACAAATCAGCTATAAAACAAAGAAACATGAGGCTAAATCAGACTATAAAACAAAGAAACATGAGGATAAATCAACTATAAAACAAACAAACATGAAGATAGTCAGACTATAAGACAAACAAACATGAGGACAAATCAGCTATAAAACAAACAAACATGAGGATTAATCAGCTGTAAAACTAACAAAAATGAGGATAAATTAAACTATAAACCAACAAACATGGATAAATCAGACTATAAAACAAACAAACATGAGGATAAATCAGACTATAAAACCAACAAACATGAGGATAAATCAGCTATAAAACAAGCAAACATGAGATTAAATCCGCTATAAAAAACAAACATGAGGATAAATCAGACTATAAAACAAAAAAACCTGAGTATAAATCAGCTATAAAACAAACAAACATGAGGACAAGTCAGACTATAAAACCAACATGAGGATAAATCAGATGTAAAACAAACAAGCATGAGGATAAATCATGCTATTAAAAAAGCAAACATGAGGGTAAATCAGACTATAAAACAAAAAACATGACGATAAATCAGCGATAAAACAAACATGAGGATAAATCAACTATAAACCAAACAAACATGAAGATAATCAGACTATAAGACAAACAAACATGAGGATAAATCATACTATAAACCAACAAACATGAGGTTAAATCAGCTATAAAACAAACGAGGACAAATCAGACTTTAAAACCAACATGATAAATCAGACTATAAAACAAACAAACATGAGGATGAATTAGTCTATAAACAAACAAACATGACATCAAATCAGCTGTAAAAAAAACAATCAAGAGGATAAATCAGATTATAAAACGAATAAACATGATGATAAATCAGCTATAAAACAAACAAACGAGGATAAATCAGCTATAAAACAAACACACATGAGGATGAATCAGACTGTAAAACAAACAAACATGAGGATAAATCAGCTATAAAAGAAACAAACATAAGGATAATCACACAAGAAGAAAAACAAACATCAGGACAATCAGACTATAAGACAAACAAACATGAGGACAAATGAACTATAAAACAAACAAACATGAAGATAGTCAGACTATAAGACAAACAAACATGAGGACAAATCAGCTATAAAACAAACAAACGAGGATAAATCATACTATAAACCAACAAAC
The DNA here is from genome assembly GCF_029633865.1 of Lampris incognitus. NCBI lineage: Eukaryota > Metazoa > Chordata > Actinopteri > Lampriformes > Lampridae > Lampris > Lampris incognitus. Next base: position 470,989 of record NC_079224.1, on the reverse strand, counting down.
ATGAGGTTAAATCACCTATAAAACAAACGAGGATAAATCAGACTATAAAACAAGAAACATGAGGGTGAATCAGACTATAAACCAACAATCATGAGGCTAAATCAGCTATAAAACAAACGAGGACAAATCAGCTATAAAACAAAGAAACATGAGGCTAAATCAGACTATAAAACAAAGAAACATGAGGATAAATCAACTATAAAACAAACAAACATGAAGATAGTCAGACTATAAGACAAACAAACATGAGGACAAATCAGCTATAAAACAAACAAACATGAGGATTAATCAGCTGTAAAACTAACAAAAATGAGGATAAATTAAACTATAAACCAACAAACATGGATAAATCAGACTATAAAACAAACAAACATGAGGATAAATCAGACTATAAAACCAACAAACATGAGGATAAATCAGCTATAAAACAAGCAAACATGAGATTAAATCCGCTATAAAAAACAAACATGAGGATAAATCAGACTATAAAACAAAAAAACCTGAGTATAAATCAGCTATAAAACAAACAAACATGAGGACAAGTCAGACTATAAAACCAACATGAGGATAAATCAGATGTAAAACAAACAAGCATGAGGATAAATCATGCTATTAAAAAAACAAACATGAGGGTAAATCAGACTATAAAACAAAAAACATGACGATAAATCAGCGATAAAACAAACATGAGGATAAATCAACTATAAACCAAACAAACATGAAGATAATCAGACTATAAGACAAACAAACATGAGGATAAATCATACTATAAACCAACAAACATGAGGTTAAATCAGCTATAAAACAAACGAGGACAAATCAGACTTTAAAACCAACATGATAAATCAGACTATAAAACAAACAAACATGAGGATGAATTAGTCTATAAACAAACAAACATGACATCAAATCAGCTGTAAAAAAAAAATCATGAGGATAAATCAGATTATAAAACGAATAAACATGATGATAAATCAGCTATAAAACAAACAAACGAGGATAAATCAGCTATAAAACAAACACACATGAGGATGAATCAGACTGTAAAACAAACAAACATGAGGATAAATCAGCTATAAAAGAAACAAACATAAGGATAATCACACAAGAAGAAAAACAAACATCAGGACAATCAGACTATAAGACAAACAAACATGAGGACAAATAAACTATAAAACAAACAAACATGAAGATAGTCAGACTATAAGACAAACAAACATGAGGACAAATCAGCTATAAAACAAACAAACGAGGATAAATCATACTATAAACCAACAAACATGAGGTTAAATCACCTATAAAACAAACGAGGATAAATCAGACTATAAAACAAGAAACATGAGGATGAATCAGACTATAAACCAACAATCATGAGGTTAAATCAGCTATAAAACAAACGAGGACAAATCAGCTATAAAACAAAGAAACATGAGGCTAAATCAGACTATAAAACAAAGAAACATGAGGATAAATCAACTATAAAACAAACAAACATGAAGATAGTCAGACTATAAGACAAACAAACATGAGGACAAATCAGCTATAAAACAAACAAACATGAGGATTAATCAGCTGTAAAACTAACAAAAATGAGGATAAATTAAACTATAAACCAACAAACAGGGATAAATCAGACTATAAAACAAACAAACATGAGGATAAATCAGACTATAAAACCAACAAACATGAGGATAAATCAGCTATAAAACAAGCAAACATGAGATTAAATCCGCTATAAAAAACAAACATGAGGATAAATCAGACTATAAAACAAAAAAACCTGAGTATAAATCAGCTATAAAACAAACAAACATGAGGACAAGTCAGACTATAAAACCAACATGAGGATAAATCAGATGTAAAACAAACAAGCATGAGGATAAATCATGCTATTAAAAAAACAAACATGAGGGTAAATCAGACTATAAAACAAAAAACATGACGATAAATCAGCGATAAAACAAACATGAGGATAAATCAACTATAAACCAAACAAACATGAAGATAATCAGACTATAAGACAAACAAACATGAGGATAAATCATACTATAAACCAACAAACATGAGGTTAAATCAGCTATAAAACAAACGAGGACAAATCAGACTTTAAAACCAACATGATAAATCAGACTATAAAACAAACAAACATGAGGATGAATTAGTCTATAAACAAACAAACATGACATCAAATCAGCTGTAAAAAAAACAATCAAGAGGATAAATCAGATTATAAAACGAATAAACATGATGATAAATCAGCTATAAAACAAACAAACGAGGATAAATCAGCTATAAAACAAACACACATGAGGATGAATCAGACTGTAAAACAAACAAACATGAGGATAAATCAGCTATAAAAGAAACAAACATAAGGATAATCACACAAGAAGAAAAACAAACATCAGGACAATCAGACTATAAGACAAACAAACATGAGGACAAATAAACTATAAAACAAACAAACATGAAGATAGTCAGACTATAAGACAAACAAACATGAGGACAAATCAGCTATAAAACAAACAAACGAGGATAAATCATACTATAAACCAACAAACATGAGGTTAAATCACCTATAAAACAAACGAGGATAAATCAGACTATAAAACAAGAAACATGAGGGTGAATCAGACTATAAACCAACAATCATGAGGCTAAATCAGCTATAAAACAAACGAGGACAAATCAGCTATAAAACAAAGAAACATGAGGCTAAATCAGACTATAAAACAAAGAAACATGAGGATAAATCAACTATAAAACAAACAAACATGAAGATAGTCAGACTATAAGACAAACAAACATGAGGACAAATCAGCTATAAAACAAACAAACATGAGGATTAATCAGCTGTAAAACTAACAAAAATGAGGATAAATTAAACTATAAACCAACAAACATGGATAAATCAGACTATAAAACAAACAAACATGAGGATAAATCAGACTATAAAACCAACAAACATGAGGATAAATCAGCTATAAAACAAGCAAACATGAGATTAAATCCGCTATAAAAAACAAACATGAGGATAAATCAGACTATAAACCAAAAAAACCTGAGTATAAATCAGCTATAAAACAAACAAACATGAGGACAAGTCAGACTATAAAACCAACATGAGGATAAATCAGATGTAAAACAAACAAGCATGAGGATAAATCATGCTATTAAAAAAACAAACATGAGGGTAAATCAGACTATAAAACAAAAAACATGACGATAAATCAGCGATAAAACAAACATGAGGATAAATCAACTATAAACCAAACAAACATGAAGATAATCAGACTATAAGACAAACAAACATGAGGATAAATCATACTATAAACCAACAAACATGAGGTTAAATCAGCTATAAAACAAACGAGGACAAATCAGACTTTAAAACCAACATGATAAATCAGACTATAAAACAAACAAACATGAGGATGAATTAGTCTATAAACAAACAAACATGACATCAAATCAGCTGTAAAAAAAACAATCATGAGGATAAATCAGATTATAAAACGAATAAACATGATGATAAATCAGCTATAAAACAAACAAACGAGGATAAATCAGCTATAAAACAAACACACATGAGGATGAATCAGACTGTAAAACAAACAAACATGAGGATAAATCAGCTATAAAAGAAACAAACATAAGGATAATCACACAAGAAGAAAAACAAACATCAGGACAATCAGACTATAAGACAAACAAACATGAGGACAAATAAACTATAAAACAAACAAACATGAAGATAGTCAGACTATAAGACAAACAAACATGAGGACAAATCAGCTATAAAACAAACAAACGAGGATAAATCATACTATAAACCAACAAACATGAGGTTAAATCACCTATAAAACAAACGAGGATAAATCAGACTATAAAACAAGAAACATGAGGATGAATCAGACTATAAACCAACAATCATGAGGTTAAATCAGCTATAAAACAAACGAGGACAAATCAGCTATAAAACAAAGAAACATGAGGCTAAATCAGACTATAAAACAAAGAAACATGAGGATAAATCAACTATAAAACAAACAAACATGAAGATAGTCAGACTATAAGACAAACAAACATGAGGACAAATCAGCTATAAAACAAACAAACATGAGGATTAATCAGCTGTAAAACTAACAAAAAAGAGGATAAATTAAACTATAAACCAACAAACATGGATAAATCAGACTATAAAACAAACAAACATGAGGATAAATCAGACTATAAAACCAACAAACATGAGGATAAATCAGCTATAAAACAAGCAAACATGAGATTAAATCCGCTATAAAAAACAAACATGAGGATAAATCAGACTATAAAACAAAAAAACCTGAGTATAAATCAGCTATAAAACAAACAAACATGAGGACAAGTCAGACTATAAAACCAACATGAGGATAAATCAGATGTAAAACAAACAAGCATGAGGATAAATCATGCTATTAAAAAAACAAACATGAGGGTAAATCAGACTATAAAACAAAAAACATGACGATAAATCAGCGATAAAACAAACATGAGGATAAATCAACTATAAACCAAACAAACATGAAGATAATCAGACTATAAGACAAACAAACATGAGGATAAATCATACTATAAACCAACAAACATGAGGTTAAATCAGCTATAAAACAAACGAGGACAAATCAGACTTTAAAACCAACATGATAAATCAGACTATAAAACAAACAAACATGAGGATGAATTAGTCTATAAACAAACAAACATGACATCAAATCAGCTGTAAAAAAACAATCATGAGGATAAATCAGATTATAAAACGAATAAACATGATGATAAATCAGCTATAAAACAAACAAACGAGGATAAATCAGCTATAAAACAAACACACATGAGGATGAATCAGACTGTAAAACAAACAAACATGAGGATAAATCAGCTATAAAAGAAACAAACATAAGGATAATCACACAAGAAGAAAAACAAACATCAGGACAATCAGACTATAAGACAAACAAACATGAGGACAAATCAACTATAAAACAAACAAACATGAAGATAGTCAGACTATAAGACAAACAAACATGAGGACAAATAAGCTATAAAACAAACAAACGAGGATAAATCATACTATAAACCAACAAACATGAGGTTAAATCACCTATAAAACAAACGAGGATAAATCAGACTATAAAACAAAAAACATGAGGATGAATCAGACTATAAACCAACAATCATGAGGTTAAATCAGCTATAAAACAAACGAGGACAAATCAGCTATAAAACAAAGAAACATGAGGCTAAATCAGACTATAAAACAAAGAAACATGAGGATAAATCAACTATAAAACAAACAAACATGAAGATAGTCAGACTATAAGACAAACAAACATGAGGACAAATCAGCTATAAAACAAACAAACATGAGGATTAATCAGCTGTAAAACTAACAAAAATGAGGATAAATTAAACTATAAACCAACAAACATGGATAAATCAGACTATAAAACAAACAAACATGAGGATAAATCAGACTATAAAACCAACAAACATGAGGATAAATCAGCTATAAAACAAGCAAACATGAGATTAAATCCGCTATAAAAAACAAACATGAGGATAAATCAGACTATAAACCAAAAAAACCTGAGTATAAATCAGCTATAAAACAAACAAACATGAGGACAAGTCAGACTATAAAACCAACATGAGGATAAATCAGATGTAAAACAAACAAGCATGAGGATAAATCATGCTATTAAAAAAACAAACATGAGGGTAAATCAGACTATAAAACAAAAAACATGACGATAAATCAGCGATAAAACAAACATGAGGATAAATCAACTATAAACCAAACAAACATGAAGATAATCAGACTATAAGACAAACAAACATGAGGATAAATCATACTATAAACCAACAAACATGAGGTTAAATCAGCTATAAAACAAACGAGGACAAATCAGACTTTAAAACCAACATGATAAATCAGACTATAAAACAAACAAACATGAGGATGAATTAGTCTATAAACAAACAAACATGACATCAAATCAGCTGTAAAAAAAACAATCATGAGGATAAATCAGATTATAAAACGAATAAACATGATGATAAATCAGCTATAAAACAAACAAACGAGGATAAATCAGCTATAAAACAAACACACATGAGGATGAATCAGACTGTAAAACAAACAAACATGAGGATAAATCAGCTATAAAAGAAACAAACATAAGGATAATCACACAAGAAGAAAAACAAACATCAGGACAATCAGACTATAAGACAAACAAACATGAGGACAAATAAACTATAAAACAAACAAACATGAAGATAGTCAGACTATAAGACAAACAAACATGAGGACAAATCAGCTATAAAACAAACAAACGAGGATAAATCATACTATAAACCAACAAACATGAGGTTAAATCACCTATAAAACAAACGAGGATAAATCAGACTATAAAACAAGAAACATGAGGATGAATCAGACTATAAACCAACAATCATGAGGTTAAATCAGCTATAAAACAAACGAGGACAAATCAGCTATAAAACAAAGAAACATGAGGCTAAATCAGACTATAAAACAAAGAAACATGAGGATAAATCAACTATAAAACAAACAAACATGAAGATAGTCAGACTATAAGACAAACAAACATGAGGACAAATCAGCTATAAAACAAACAAACATGAGGATTAATCAGCTGTAAAACTAACAAAAAAGAGGATAAATTAAACTATAAACCAACAAACATGGATAAATCAGACTATAAAACAAACAAACATGAGGATAAATCAGACTATAAAACCAACAAACATGAGGATAAATCAGCTATAAAACAAGCAAACATGAGATTAAATCCGCTATAAAAAACAAACATGAGGATAAATCAGACTATAAAACAAAAAAACCTGAGTATAAATCAGCTATAAAACAAACAAACATGAGGACAAGTCAGACTATAAAACCAACATGAGGATAAATCAGATGTAAAACAAACAAGCATGAGGATAAATCATGCTATTAAAAAAACAAACATGAGGGTAAATCAGACTATAAAACAAAAAACATGACGATAAATCAGCGATAAAACAAACATGAGGATAAATCAACTATAAACCAAACAAACATGAAGATAATCAGACTATAAGACAAACAAACATGAGGATAAATCATACTATAAACCAACAAACATGAGGTTAAATCAGCTATAAAACAAACGAGGACAAATCAGACTTTAAAACCAACATGATAAATCAGACTATAAAACAAACAAACATGAGGATGAATTAGTCTATAAACAAACAAACATGACATCAAATCAGCTGTAAAAAAAAAATCATGAGGATAAATCAGATTATAAAACGAATAAACATGATGATAAATCAGCTATAAAACAAACAAACGAGGATAAATCAGCTATAAAACAAACACACATGAGGATGAATCAGACTGTAAAACAAACAAACATGAGGATAAATCAGCTATAAAAGAAACAAACATAAGGATAATCACACAAGAAGAAAAACAAACATCAGGACAATCAGACTATAAGACAAACAAACATGAGGACAAATCAACTATAAAACAAACAAACATGAAGATAGTCAGACTATAAGACAAACAAACATGAGGACAAATAAGCTATAAAACAAACAAACGAGGATAAATCATACTATAAACCAACAAACATGAGGTTAAATCACCTATAAAACAAACGAGGATAAATCAGACTATAAAACAAAAAACATGAGGATGAATCAGACTATAAACCAACAATCATGAGGTTAAATCAGCTATAAAACAAACGAGGACAAATCAGCTATAAAACAAAGAAACATGAGGCTAAATCAGACTATAAAACAAAGAAACATGAGGATAAATCAACTATAAAACAAACAAACATGAAGATAGTCAGACTATAAGACAAACAAACATGAGGACAAATCAGCTATAAAACAAACAAACATGAGGATTAATCAGCTGTAAAACTAACAAAAATGAGGATAAATTAAACTATAAACCAACAAACATGGATAAATCAGACTATAAAACAAACAAACATGAGGATAAATCAGACTATAAAACCAACAAACATGAGGATAAATCAGCTATAAAACAAGCAAACATGAGATTAAATCCGCTATAAAAAACAAACATGAGGATAAATCAGACTATAAAACAAAAAAACCTGAGTATAAATCAGCTATAAAACAAACAAACATGAGGACAAGTCAGACTATAAAACCAACATGAGGATAAATCAGATGTAAAACAAACAAGCATGAGGATAAATCATGCTATTAAAAAAACAAACATGAGGGTAAATCAGACTATAAAACAAAAAACATGACGATAAATCAGCGATAAAACAAACATGAGGATAAATCAACTATAAACCAAACAAACATGAAGATAATCAGACTATAAGACAAACAAACATGAGGATAAATCATACTATAAACCAACAAACATGAGGTTAAATCAGCTATAAAACAAACGAGGACAAATCAGACTTTAAAACCAACATGATAAATCAGACTATAAAACAAACAAACATGAGGATGAATTAGTCTATAAACAAACAAACATGACATCAAATCAGCTGTAAAAAAAACAATCATGAGGATAAATCAGATTATAAAACGAATAAACATGATGATAAATCAGCTATAAAACAAACAAACGAGGATAAATCAGCTATAAAACAAACACACATGAGGATGAATCAGACTGTAAAACAAACAAACATGAGGATAAATCAGCTATAAAAGAAACAAACATAAGGATAATCACACAAGAAGAAAAACAAACATCAGGACAATCAGACTATAAGACAAACAAACATGAGGACAAATCAACTATAAAACAAACAAACATGAAGATAGTCAGACTATAAGACAAACAAACATGAGGACAAATCAGCTATAAAACAAACAAACGAGGATAAATCATACTATAAACCAACAAACATGAGGTTAAATCACCTATAAAACAAACGAGGATAAATCAGACTATAAAACAAGAAACATGAGGATGAATCAGACTATAAACCAACAATCATGAGGTTAAATCAGCTATAAAACAAACGAGGACAAATCAGCTATAAAACAAAGAAACATGAGGCTAAATCAGACTATAAAACAAAGAAACATGAGGATAAATCAACTATAAAACAAACAAACATGAAGATAGTCAGACTATAAGACAAACAAACATGAGGACAAATCAGCTATAAAACAAACAAACATGAGGATTAATCAGCTGTAAAACTAACAAAAATGAGGATAAATTAAACTATAAACCAACAAACATGGATAAATCAGACTATAAAACAAACAAACATGAGGATAAATCAGACTATAACACCAACAAACATGAGGATAAATCAGCTATAAAACAAGCAAACATGAGATTAAATCCGCTATAAAAAACAAACATGAGGATAAATCAGACTATAAAACAAAAAAACCTGAGTATAAATCAGCTATAAAACAAACAAACATGAGGACAAGTCAGACTATAAAACCAACATGAGGATAAATCAGATGTAAAACAAACAAGCATGAGGATAAATCATGCTATTAAAAAAACAAACATGAGGGTAAATCAGACTATAAAACAAAAAACATGACGATAAATCAGCGATAAAACAAACATGAGGATAAATCAACTATAAACCAAACAAACATGAAGATAATCAGACTATAAGACAAACAAACATGAGGATAAATCATACTATAAACCAACAAACATGAGGTTAAATCAGCTATAAAACAAACGAGGACAAATCAGACTTTAAAACCAACATGATAAATCAGACTATAAAACAAACAAACATGAGGATAAATTAGTCTATAAACAAACAAACATGACATCAAATCAGCTGTAAAAAAACAATCATGAGGATAAATCAGATTATAAAACGAATAAACATGATGATAAATCAGCTATAAAACAAACAAACGAGGATAAATCAGCTATAAAACAAACACACATGAGGATGAATCAGACTGTAAAACAAACAAACATGAGGATAAATCAGCTATAAAAGAAACAAACATAAGGATAATCACACAAGAAGAAAAACAAACATCAGGACAATCAGACTATAAGACAAACAAACATGAGGACAAATCAACTATAAAACAAACAAACATGAAGATAGTCAGACTATAAGACAAACAAACATGAGGACAAATAAGCTATAAAACAAACAAACGAGGATAAATCATACTATAAACCAACAAACATGAGGTTAAATCACCTATAAAACAAACGAGGATAAATCAGACTATAAAACAAAAAACATGAGGATGAATCAGACTATAAACCAACAATCATGAGGTTAAATCAGCTATAAAACAAACGAGGACAAATCAGCTATAAAACAAAGAAACATGAGGCTAAATCAGACTATAAAACAAAGAAACATGAGGATAAATCAACTATAAAACAAACAAACATGAAGATAGTCAGACTATAAGACAAACAAACATGAGGACAAATCAGCTATAAAACAAACAAACATGAGGATTAATCAGCTGTAAAACTAACAAAAATGAGGATAAATTAAACTATAAACCAACAAACATGGATAAATCAGACTATAAAACAAACAAACATGAGGATAAATCAGACTATAAAACCAACAAACATGAGGATAAATCAGCTATAAAACAAGCAAACATGAGATTAAATCCGCTATAAAAAACAAACATGAGGATAAATCAGACTATAAAACAAAAAAACCTGAGTATAAATCAGCTATAAAACAAACAAACATGAGGACAAGTCAGACTATAAAACCAACATGAGGATAAATCAGATGTAAAACAAACAAGCATGAGGATAAATCATGCTATTAAAAAAACAAACATGAGGGTAAATCAGACTATAAAACAAAAAACATGACGATAAATCAGCGATAAAACAAACATGAGGATAAATCAACTATAAACCAAACAAACATGAAGATAATCAGACTATAAGACAAACAAACATGAGGATAAATCATACTATAAACCAACAAACATGAGGTTAAATCAGCTATAAAACAAACGAGGACAAATCAGACTTTAAAACCAACATGATAAATCAGACTATAAAACAAACAAACATGAGGATGAATTAGTCTATAAACAAACAAACATGACATCAAATCAGCTGTAAAAAAAACAATCAAGAGGATAAATCAGATTATAAAACGAATAAACATGATGATAAATCAGCTATAAAACAAACAAACGAGGATAAATCAGCTATAAAACAAACACACATGAGGATGAATCAGACTGTAAAACAAACAAACATGAGGATAAATCAGCTATAAAAGAAACAAACATAAGGATAATCACACAAGAAGAAAAACAAACATCAGGACAATCAGACTATAAGACAAACAAACATGAGGACAAATAAACTATAAAACAAACAAACATGAAGATAGTCAGACTATAAGACAAACAAACATGAGGACAAATCAGCTATAAAACAAACAAACGAGGATAAATCATACTATAAACCAACAAACATGAGGTTAAATCACCTATAAAACAAACGAGGATAAATCAGACTATAAAACAAGAAACATGAGGGTGAATCAGACTATAAACCAACAATCATGAGGCTAAATCAGCTATAAAACAAACGAGGACAAATCAGCTATAAAACAAAGAAACATGAGGCTAAATCAGACTATAAAACAAAGAAACATGAGGATAAATCAACTATAAAACAAACAAACATGAAGATAGTCAGACTATAAGACAAACAAACATGAGGACAAATTAGCTATAAAACAAACAAACATGAGGATTAATCAGCTGTAAAACTAACAAAAATGAGGATAAATTAAACTATAAACCAACAAACATGGATAAATCAGACTATAAAACAAACAAACATGAGGATAAATCAGACTATAAAACCAACAAACATGAGGATAAATCAGCTATAAAACAAGCAAACATGAGATTAAATCCGCTATAAAAAACAAACATGAGGATAAATCAGACTATAAAACAAAAAAACCTGAGTATAAATCAGCTATAAAACAAACAAACATGAGGACAAGTCAGACTATAAAACCAACATGAGGATAAATCAGATGTAAAACAAACAAGCATGAGGATAAATCATGCTATTAAAAAAACAAACATGAGGGTAAATCAGACTATAAAACAAAAAACATGACGATAAATCAGCGATAAAACAAACATGAGGATAAATCAACTATAAACCAAACAAACATGAAGATAATCAGACTATAAGACAAACAAACATGAGGATAAATCATACTATAAACCAACAAACATGAGGTTAAATCAGCTATAAAACAAACGAGGACAAATCAGACTTTAAAACCAACATGATAAATCAGACTATAAAACAAACAAACATGAGGATGAATTAGTCTATAAACAAACAAACATGACATCAAATCAGCTGTAAAAAAAACAATCATGAGGATAAATCAGATTATAAAACGAATAAACATGATGATAAATCAGCTATAAAACAAACAAACGAGGATAAATCAGCTATAAAACAAACACACATGAGGATGAATCAGACTGTAAAACAAACAAACATGAGGATAAATCAGCTATAAAAGAAACAAACATAAGGATAATCACACAAGAAGAAAAACAAACATCAGGACAATCAGACTATAAGACAAACAAACATGAGGACAAATAAACTATAAAACAAACAAACATGAAGATAGTCAGACTATAAGACAAACAAACATGAGGACAAATCAGCTATAAAACAAACAAACGAGGATAAATCATACTATAAACCAACAAACATGAGGTTAAATCACCTATAAAACAAACGAGGATAAATCAGACTATAAAACAAGAAACATGAGGATGAATCAGACTATAAACCAACAATCATGAGGTTAAATCAGCTATAAAACAAACGAGGACAAATCAGCTATAAAACAAAGAAACATGAGGCTAAATCAGACTATAAAACAAAGAAACATGAGGATAAATCAACTATAAAACAAACAAACATGAAGATAGTCAGACTATAAGACAAACAAACATGAGGACAAATCAGCTATAAAACAAACAAACATGAGGATTAATCAGCTGTAAAACTAACAAAAATGAGGATAAATTAAACTATAAACCAACAAACATGGATAAATCAGACTATAAAACAAACAAACATGAGGATAAATCAGACTATAAAACCAACAAACATGAGGATAAATCAGCTATAAAACAAGCAAACATGAGATTAAATCCGCTATAAAAAACAAACATGAGGATAAATCAGACTATAAAACAAAAAAACCTGAGTATAAATCAGCTATAAAACAAACAAACATGAGGACAAGTCAGACTATAAAACCAACATGAGGATAAATCAGATGTAAAACAAACAAGCATGAGGATAAATCATGCTATTAAAAAAACAAACATGAGGGTAAATCAGACTATAAAACAAAAAACATGACGATAAATCAGCGATAAAACAAACATGAGGATAAATCAACTATAAACCAAACAAACATGAAGATAATCAGACTATAAGACAAACAAACATGAGGATAAATCATACTATAAACCAACAAACATGAGGTTAAATCAGCTATAAAACAAACGAGGACAAATCAGACTTTAAAACCAACATGATAAATCAGACTATAAAACAAACAAACATGAGGATGAATTAGTCTATAAACAAACAAACATGACATCAAATCAGCTGTAAAAAAAACAATCAAGAGGATAAATCAGATTATAAAACGAATAAACATGATGATAAATCAGCTATAAAACAAACAAACGAGGATAAATCAGCTATAAAACAAACACACATGAGGATGAATCAGACTGTAAAACAAACAAACATGAGGATAAATCAGCTATAAAAGAAACAAACATAAGGATAATCACACAAGAAGAAAAACAAACATCAGGACAATCAGACTATAAGACAAACAAACATGAGGACAAATAAACTATAAAACAAACAAACATGAAGATAGTCAGACTATAAGACAAACAAACATGAGGACAAATCAGCTATAAAACAAACAAACGAGGATAAATCATACTATAAACCAACAAACATGAGGTTAAATCACCTATAAAACAAACGAGGATAAATCAGACTATAAAACAAGAAACATGAGGGTGAATCAGACTATAAACCAACAATCATGAGGCTAAATCAGCTATAAAACAAACGAGGACAAATCAGCTATAAAACAAAGAAACATGAGGCTAAATCAGACTATAAAACAAAGAAACATGAGGATAAATCAACTATAAAACAAACAAACATGAAGATAGTCAGACTATAAGACAAACAAACATGAGGACAAATTAGCTATAAAACAAACAAACATGAGGATTAATCAGCTGTAAAACTAACAAAAATGAGGATAAATTAAACTATAAACCAACAAACATGGATAAATCAGACTATAAAACAAACAAACATGAGGATAAATCAGACTATAAAACCAACAAACATGAGGATAAATCAGCTATAAAACAAGCAAACATGAGATTAAATCCGCTATAAAAAACAAACATGAGGATAAATCAGACTATAAAACAAAAAAACCTGAGTATAAATCAGCTATAAAACAAACAAACATGAGGACAAGTCAGACTATAAAACCAACATGAGGATAAATCAGATGTAAAACAAACAAGCATGAGGATAAATCATGCTATTAAAAAAACAAACATGAGGGTAAATCAGACTATAAAACAAAAAACATGACGATAAATCAGCGATAAAACAAACATGAGGATAAATCAACTATAAACCAAACAAACATGAAGATAATCAGACTATAAGACAAACAAACATGAGGATAAATCATACTATAAACCAACAAACATGAGGTTAAATCAGCTATAAAACAAACGAGGACAAATCAGACTTTAAAACCAACATGATAAATCAGACTATAAAACAAACAAACATGAGGATGAATTAGTCTATAAACAAACAAACATGACATCAAATCAGCTGTAAAAAAAACAATCATGAGGATAAATCAGATTATAAAACGAATAAACATGATGATAAATCAGCTATAAAACAAACAAACGAGGATAAATCAGCTATAAAACAAACACACATGAGGATGAATCAGACTGTAAAACAAACAAACATGAGGATAAATCAGCTATAAAAGAAACAAACATAAGGATAATCACACAAGAAGAAAAACAAACATCAGGACAATCAGACTATAAGACAAACAAACATGAGGACAAATAAACTATAAAACAAACAAACATGAAGATAGTCAGACTATAAGACAAACAAACATGAGGACAAATCAGCTATAAAACAAACAAACGAGGATAAATCATACTATAAACCAACAAACATGAGGTTAAATCACCTATAAAACAAACGAGGATAAATCAGACTATAAAACAAGAAACATGAGGATGAATCAGACTATAAACCAACAATCATGAGGTTAAATCAGCTATAAAACAAACGAGGACAAATCAGCTATAAAACAAAGAAACATGAGGCTAAATCAGACTATAAAACAAAGAAACATGAGGATAAATCAACTATAAAACAAACAAACATGAAGATAGTCAGACTATAAGACAAACAAACATGAGGACAAATCAGCTATAAAACAAACAAACATGAGGATTAATCAGCTGTAAAACTAACAAAAATGAGGATAAATTAAACTATAAACCAACAAACATGGATAAATCAGACTATAAAACAAACAAACATGAGGATAAATCAGACTATAAAACCAACAAACATGAGGATAAATCAGCTATAAAACAAGCAAACATGAGATTAAATCCGCTATAAAAAACAAACATGAGGATAAATCAGACTATAAAACAAAAAAACCTGAGTATAAATCAGCTATAAAACAAACAAACATGAGGACAAGTCAGACTATAAAACCAACATGAGGATAAATCAGATGTAAAACAAACAAGCATGAGGATAAATCATGCTATTAAAAAAACAAACATGAGGGTAAATCAGACTATAAAACAAAAAACATGACGATAAATCAGCGATAAAACAAACATGAGGATAAATCAACTATAAACCAAACAAACATGAAGATAATCAGACTATAAGACAAACAAACATGAGGATAAATCATACTATAAACCAACAAACATGAGGTTAAATCAGCTATAAAACAAACGAGGACAAATCAGACTTTAAAACCAACATGATAAATCAGACTATAAAACAAACAAACATGAGGATGAATTAGTCTATAAACAAACAAACATGACATCAAATCAGCTGTAAAAAAAACAATCATGAGGATAAATCAGATTATAAAACGAATAAACATGATGATAAATCAGCTATAAAACAAACAAACATGAGGTTAAATCACCTATAAAACAAACGAGGATAAATCAGACTATAAAACAAGAAACATGAGGATGAATCAGACTATAAACCAACAATCATGAGGTTAAATCAGCTATAAAACAAACGAGGACAAATCAGCTATAAAACAAAGAAACATGAGGCTAAATCAGACTATAAAACAAAGAAACATGAGGATAAATCAACTATAAAACAAACAAACATGAAGATAGTCAGACTATAAGACAAACAAACATGAGGACAAATCAGCTATAAAACAAACAAACATGAGGATTAATCAGCTGTAAAACTAACAAAAATGAGGATAAATTAAACTATAAACCAACAAACATGGATAAATCAGACTATAAAACAAACAAACATGAGGATAAATCAGACTATAAAACCAACAAACATGAGGATAAATCAGCTATAAAACAAGCAAACATGAGATTAAATCCGCTATAAAAAACAAACATGAGGATAAATCAGACTATAAAACAAAAAAACCTGAGTATAAATCAGCTATAAAACAAACAAACATGAGGACAAGTCAGACTATAAAACCAACATGAGGATAAATCAGATGTAAAACAAACAAGCATGAGGATAAATCATGCTATTAAAAAAACAAACATGAGGGTAAATCAGACTATAAAACAAAAAACATGACGATAAATCAGCGATAAAACAAACATGAGGATAAATCAACTATAAACCAAACAAACATGAAGATAATCAGACTATAAGACAAACAAACATGAGGATAAATCATACTATAAACCAACAAACATGAGGTTAAATCAGCTATAAAACAAACGAGGACAAATCAGACTTTAAAACCAACATGATAAATCAGACTATAAAACAAACAAACATGAGGATGAATTAGTCTATAAACAAACAAACATGACATCAAATCAGCTGTAAAAAAAACAATCATGAGGATAAATCAGATTATAAAACGAATAAACATGATGATAAATCAGCTATAAAACAAACAAACGAGGATAAATCAGCTATAAAACAAACACACATGAGGATGAATCAGACTGTAAAACAAACAAACATGAGGATAAATCAGCTATAAAAGAAACAAACATAAGGATAATCACACAAGAAGAAAAACAAACATCAGGACAATCAGACTATAAGACAAACAAACATGAGGACAAATAAACTATAAAACAAACAAACATGAAGATAGTCAGACTATAAGACAAACAAACATGAGGACAAATCAGCTATAAAACAAACAAACGAGGATAAATCATACTATAAACCAACAAACATGAGGTTAAATCACCTATAAAACAAACGAGGATAAATCAGACTATAAAACAAGAAACATGAGGATGAATCAGACTATAAACCAACAATCATGAGGTTAAATCAGCTATAAAACAAACGAGGACAAATCAGCTATAAAACAAAGAAACATGAGGCTAAATCAGACTATAAAACAAAGAAACATGAGGATAAATCAACTATAAAACAAACAAACATGAAGATAGTCAGACTATAAGACAAACAAACATGAGGACAAATCAGCTATAAAACAAACAAACATGAGGATTAATCAGCTGTAAAACTAACAAAAATGAGGATAAATTAAACTATAAACCAACAAACATGGATAAATCAGACTATAAAACAAACAAACATGAGGATAAATCAGACTATAAAACCAACAAACATGAGGATAAATCAGCTATAAAACAAGCAAACATGAGATTAAATCCGCTATAAAAAACAAACATGAGGATAAATCAGACTATAAAACAAAAAAACCTGAGTATAAATCAGCTATAAAACAAACAAACATGAGGACAAGTCAGACTATAAAACCAACATGAGGATAAATCAGATGTAAAACAAACAAGCATGAGGATAAATCATGCTATTAAAAAAACAAACATGAGGGTAAATCAGACTATAAAACAAAAAACATGACGATAAATCAGCGATAAAACAAACATGAGGATAAATCAACTATAAACCAAACAAACATGAAGATAATCAGACTATAAGACAAACAAACATGAGGATAAATCATACTATAAACCAACAAACATGAGGTTAAATCAGCTATAAAACAAACGAGGACAAATCAGACTTTAAAACCAACATGATAAATCAGACTATAAAACAAACAAACATGAGGATGAATTAGTCTATAAACAAACAAACATGACATCAAATCAGCTGTAAAAAAACAATCATGAGGATAAATCAGATTATAAAACGAATAAACATGATGATAAATCAGCTATAAAACAAACAAACGAGGATAAATCAGCTATAAAACAAACACACATGAGGATGAATCAGACTGTAAAACAAACATGAGGATAAATCAGATGTAAAACAAACAAGCATGAGGATAAATCATGCTATTAAAAAAACAAACATGAGGGTAAATCAGACTATAAAACAAAAAACATGACGATAAATCAGCGATAAAACAAACATGAGGATAAATCAACTATAAACCAAACAAACATGAAGATAATCAGACTATAAGACAAACAAACATGAGGATAAATCATACTATAAACCAACAAACATGAGGTTAAATCAGCTATAAAACAAACGAGGACAAATCAGACTTTAAAACCAACATGATAAATCAGACTATAAAACAAACAAACATGAGGATAAATTAGTCTATAAACAAACAAACATGACATCAAATCTGCTGTAAAAAAACAATCATGAGGATAAATCAGATTATAAAACGAATAAACATGATGATAAATCAGCTATAAAACAAACAAACGAGGATAAATCAGCTATAAAACAAACACACATGAGGATGAATCAGACTGTAAAACAAACAAACATGAGGATAAATCAGCTATAAAAGAAACAAACATAAGGATAATCACACAAGAAGAAAAACAAACATCAGGACAATCAGACTATAAGACAAACAAACATGAGGACAAATCAACTATAAAACAAACAAACATGAAGATAGTCAGACTATAAGACAAACAAACATGAGGACAAATCAGCTATAAAACAAACAAACGAGGATAAATCATACTATAAACCAACAAACATGAGGTTAAATCACCTATAAAACAAACGAGGATAAATCAGACTATAAAACAAAAAACATGAGGATGAATCAGACTATAAACCAACAATCATGAGGTTAAATCAGCTATAAAACAAACGAGGACAAATCAGCTATAAAACAAAGAAACATGAGGCTAAATCAGACTATAAAACAAAGAAACATGAGGATAAATCAACTATAAAACAAACAAACATGAAGATAGTCAGACTATAAGACAAACAAACATGAGGACAAATCAGCTATAAAACAAACAAACATGAGGATTAATCAGCTGTAAAACTAACAAAAATGAGGATAAATTAAACTATAAACCAACAAACATGGATAAATCAGACTATAAAACAAACAAACATGAGGATAAATCAGACTATAAAACCAACAAACATGAGGATAAATCAGCTATAAAACAAGCAAACATGAGATTAAATCCGCTATAAAAAACAAACATGAGGATAAATCAGACTATAAAACAAAAAAACCTGAGTATAAATCAGCTATAAAACAAACAAACATGAGGACAAGTCAGACTATAAAACCAACATGAGGATAAATCAGATGTAAAACAAACAAGCATGAGGATAAATCATGCTATTAAAAAAACAAACATGAGGGTAAATCAGACTATAAAACAAAAAACATGACGATAAATCAGCGATAAAACAAACATGAGGATAAATCAACTATAAACCAAACAAACATGAAGATAATCAGACTATAAGACAAACAAACATGAGGATAAATCATACTATAAACCAACAAACATGAGGTTAAATCAGCTATAAAACAAACGAGGACAAATCAGACTTTAAAACCAACATGATAAATCAGACTATAAAACAAACAAACATGAGGATGAATTAGTCTATAAACAAACAAACATGACATCAAATCAGCTGTAAAAAAACAATCATGAGGATAAATCAGATTATAAAACGAATAAACATGATGATAAATCAGCTATAAAACAAACAAACGAGGATAAATCAGCTATAAAACAAACACACATGAGGATGAATCAGACTGTAAAACAAACATGAGGATAAATCAGATGTAAAACAAACAAGCATGAGGATAAATCATGCTATTAAAAAAACAAACATGAGGGTAAATCAGACTATAAAACAAAAAACATGACGATAAATCAGCGATAAAACAAACATGAGGATAAATCAACTATAAACCAAACAAACATGAAGATAATCAGACTATAAGACAAACAAACATGAGGATAAATCATACTATAAACCAACAAACATGAGGTTAAATCAGCTATAAAACAAACGAGGACAAATCAGACTTTAAAACCAACATGATAAATCAGACTATAAAACAAACAAACATGAGGATAAATTAGTCTATAAACAAACAAACATGACATCAAATCTGCTGTAAAAAAACAATCATGAGGATAAATCAGATTATAAAACGAATAAACATGATGATAAATCAGCTATAAAACAAACAAACGAGGATAAATCAGCTATAAAACAAACACACATGAGGATGAATCAGACTGTAAAACAAACAAACATGAGGATAAATCAGCTATAAAAGAAACAAACATAAGGATAATCACACAAGAAGAAAAACAAACATCAGGACAATCAGACTATAAGACAAACAAACATGAGGACAAATCAACTATAAAACAAACAAACATGAAGATAGTCAGACTATAAGACAAACAAACATGAGGACAAATAAGCTATAAAACAAACAAACGAGGATAAATCATACTATAAACCAACAAACATGAGGTTAAATCACCTATAAAACAAACGAGGATAAATCAGACTATAAAACAAAAAACATGAGGATGAATCAGACTATAAACCAACAATCATGAGGTTAAATCAGCTATAAAACAAACGAGGACAAATCAGCTATAAAACAAAGAAACATGAGGCTAAATCAGACTATAAAACAAAGAAACATGAGGATAAATCAACTATAAAACAAACAAACATGAAGATAGTCAGACTATAAGACAAACAAACATGAGGACAAATCAGCTATAAAACAAACAAACATGAGGATTAATCAGCTGTAAAACTAACAAAAATGAGGATAAATTAAACTATAAACCAACAAACATGGATAAATCAGACTATAAAACAAACAAACATGAGGATAAATCAGACTATAAAACCAACAAACATGAGGATAAATCAGCTATAAAACAAGCAAACATGAGATTAAATCCGCTATAAAAAACAAACATGAGGATAAATCAGACTATAAAACAAAAAAACCTGAGTATAAATCAGCTATAAAACAAACAAACATGAGGACAAGTCAGACTATAAAACCAACATGAGGATAAATCAGATGTAAAACAAACAAGCATGAGGATAAATCATGCTATTAAAAAAACAAACATGAGGGTAAATCAGACTATAAAACAAAAAACATGACGATAAATCAGCGATAAAACAAACATGAGGATAAATCAACTATAAACCAAACAAACATGAAGATAATCAGACTATAAGACAAACAAACATGAGGATAAATCATACTATAAACCAACAAACATGAGGTTAAATCAGCTATAAAACAAACGAGGACAAATCAGACTTTAAAACCAACATGATAAATCAGACTATAAAACAAACAAACATGAGGATGAATTAGTCTATAAACAAACAAACATGACATCAAATCAGCTGTAAAAAAAACAATCATGAGGATAAATCAGATTATAAAACGAATAAACATGATGATAAATCAGCTATAAAACAAACAAACGAGGATAAATCAGCTATAAAACAAACACACATGAGGATGAATCAGACTGTAAAACAAACAAACATGAGGATAAATCAGCTATAAAAGAAACAAACATAAGGATAATCACACAAGAAGAAAAACAAACATCAGGACAATCAGACTATAAGACAAACAAACATGAGGACAAATCAACTATAAAACAAACAAACATGAAGATAGTCAGACTATAAGACAAACAAACATGAGGACAAATCAGCTATAAAACAAACAAACGAGGATAAATCATACTATAAACCAACAAACATGAGGTTAAATCACCTATAAAACAAACGAGGATAAATCAGACTATAAAACAAGAAACATGAGGATGAATCAGACTATAAACCAACAATCATGAGGTTAAATCAGCTATAAAACAAACGAGGACAAATCAGCTATAAAACAAAGAAACATGAGGCTAAATCAGACTATAAAACAAAGAAACATGAGGATAAATCAACTATAAAACAAACAAACATGAAGATAGTCAGACTATAAGACAAACAAACATGAGGACAAATCAGCTATAAAACAAACAAACATGAGGATTAATCAGCTGTAAAACTAACAAAAATGAGGATAAATTAAACTATAAACCAACAAACATGGATAAATCAGACTATAAAACAAACAAACATGAGGATAAATCAGACTATAAAACCAACAAACATGAGGATAAATCAGCTATAAAACAAGCAAACATGAGATTAAATCCGCTATAAAAAACAAACATGAGGATAAATCAGACTATAAAACAAAAAAACCTGAGTATAAATCAGCTATAAAACAAACAAACATGAGGACAAGTCAGACTATAAAACCAACATGAGGATAAATCAGATGTAAAACAAACAAGCATGAGGATAAATCATGCTATTAAAAAAACAAACATGAGGGTAAATCAGACTATAAAACAAAAAACATGACGATAAATCAGCGATAAAACAAACATGAGGATAAATCAACTATAAACCAAACAAACATGAAGATAATCAGACTATAAGACAAACAAACATGAGGATAAATCATACTATAAACCAACAAACATGAGGTTAAATCAGCTATAAAACAAACGAGGACAAATCAGACTTTAAAACCAACATGATAAATCAGACTATAAAACAAACAAACATGAGGATAAATTAGTCTATAAACAAACAAACATGACATCAAATCAGCTGTAAAAAAACAATCATGAGGATAAATCAGATTATAAAACGAATAAACATGATGATAAATCAGCTATAAAACAAACAAACGAGGATAAATCAGCTATAAAACAAACACACATGAGGATGAATCAGACTGTAAAACAAACAAACATGAGGATAAATCAGCTATAAAAGAAACAAACATAAGGATAATCACACAAGAAGAAAAACAAACATCAGGACAATCAGACTATAAGACAAACAAACATGAGGACAAATCAACTATAAAACAAACAAACATGAAGATAGTCAGACTATAAGACAAACAAACATGAGGACAAATAAGCTATAAAACAAACAAACGAGGATAAATCATACTATAAACCAACAAACATGAGGTTAAATCACCTATAAAACAAACGAGGATAAATCAGACTATAAAACAAAAAACATGAGGATGAATCAGACTATAAACCAACAATCATGAGGTTAAATCAGCTATAAAACAAACGAGGACAAATCAGCTATAAAACAAAGAAACATGAGGCTAAATCAGACTATAAAACAAAGAAACATGAGGATAAATCAACTATAAAACAAACAAACATGAAGATAGTCAGACTATAAGACAAACAAACATGAGGACAAATCAGCTATAAAACAAACAAACATGAGGATTAATCAGCTGTAAAACTAACAAAAATGAGGATAAATTAAACTATAAACCAACAAACATGGATAAATCAGACTATAAAACAAACAAACATGAGGATAAATCAGACTATAAAACCAACAAACATGAGGATAAATCAGCTATAAAACAAGCAAACATGAGATTAAATCCGCTATAAAAAACAAACATGAGGATAAATCAGACTATAAAACAAAAAAACCTGAGTATAAATCAGCTATAAAACAAACAAACATGAGGACAAGTCAGACTATAAAACCAACATGAGGATAAATCAGATGTAAAACAAACAAGCATGAGGATAAATCATGCTATTAAAAAAACAAACATGAGGGTAAATCAGACTATAAAACAAAAAACATGACGATAAATCAGCGATAAAACAAACATGAGGATAAATCAACTATAAACCAAACAAACATGAAGATAATCAGACTATAAGACAAACAAACATGAGGATAAATCATACTATAAACCAACAAACATGAGGTTAAATCAGCTATAAAACAAACGAGGACAAATCAGACTTTAAAACCAACATGATAAATCAGACTATAAAACAAACAAACATGAGGATGAATTAGTCTATAAACAAACAAACATGACATCAAATCAGCTGTAAAAAAAACAATCAAGAGGATAAATCAGATTATAAAACGAATAAACATGATGATAAATCAGCTATAAAACAAACAAACGAGGATAAATCAGCTATAAAACAAACACACATGAGGATGAATCAGACTGTAAAACAAACAAACATGAGGATAAATCAGCTATAAAAGAAACAAACATAAGGATAATCACACAAGAAGAAAAACAAACATCAGGACAATCAGACTATAAGACAAACAAACATGAGGACAAATAAACTATAAAACAAACAAACATGAAGATAGTCAGACTATAAGACAAACAAACATGAGGACAAATCAGCTATAAAACAAACAAACGAGGATAAATCATACTATAAACCAACAAACATGAGGTTAAATCACCTATAAAACAAACGAGGATAAATCAGACTATAAAACAAGAAACATGAGGGTGAATCAGACTATAAACCAACAATCATGAGGCTAAATCAGCTATAAAACAAACGAGGACAAATCAGCTATAAAACAAAGAAACATGAGGCTAAATCAGACTATAAAACAAAGAAACATGAGGATAAATCAACTATAAAACAAACAAACATGAAGATAGTCAGACTATAAGACAAACAAACATGAGGACAAATCAGCTATAAAACAAACAAACATGAGGATTAATCAGCTGTAAAACTAACAAAAATGAGGATAAATTAAACTATAAACCAACAAACATGGATAAATCAGACTATAAAACAAACAAACATGAGGATAAATCAGACTATAAAACCAACAAACATGAGGATAAATCAGCTATAAAACAAGCAAACATGAGATTAAATCCGCTATAAAAAACAAACATGAGGATAAATCAGACTATAAAACAAAAAAACCTGAGTATAAATCAGCTATAAAACAAAAAAACATGAGGACAAGTCAGACTATAAAACCAACATGAGGATAAATCAGATGTAAAACAAACAAGCATGAGGATAAATCATGCTATTAAAAAAACAAACATGAGGGTAAATCAGACTATAAAACAAAAAACATGACGATAAATCAGCGATAAAACAAACATGAGGATAAATCAACTATAAACCAAACAAACATGAAGATAATCAGACTATAAGACAAACAAACATGAGGATAAATCATACTATAAACCAACAAACATGAGGTTAAATCAGCTATAAAACAAACGAGGACAAATCAGACTTTAAAACCAACATGATAAATCAGACTATAAAACAAACAAACATGAGGATGAATTAGTCTATAAACAAACAAACATGACATCAAATCAGCTGTAAAAAAAACAATCATGAGGATAAATCAGATTATAAAACGAATAAACATGATGATAAATCAGCTATAAAACAAACAAACGAGGATAAATCAGCTATAAAACAAACACACATGAGGATGAATCAGACTGTAAAACAAACAAACATGAGGATAAATCAGCTATAAAAGAAACAAACATAAGGATAATCACACAAGAAGAAAAACAAACATCAGGACAATCAGACTATAAGACAAACAAACATGAGGACAAATAAACTATAAAACAAACAAACATGAAGATAGTCAGACTATAAGACAAACAAACATGAGGACAAATCAGCTATAAAACAAACAAACGAGGATAAATCATACTATAAACCAACAAACATGAGGTTAAATCACCTATAAAACAAACGAGGATAAATCAGACTATAAAACAAGAAACATGAGGATGAATCAGACTATAAACCAACAATCATGAGGTTAAATCAGCTATAAAACAAACGAGGACAAATCAGCTATAAAACAAAGAAACATGAGGCTAAATCAGACTATAAAACAAAGAAACATGAGGATAAATCAACTATAAAACAAACAAACATGAAGATAGTCAGACTATAAGACAAACAAACATGAGGACAAATCAGCTATAAAACAAACAAACATGAGGATTAATCAGCTGTAAAACTAACAAAAATGAGGATAAATTAAACTATAAACCAACAAACATGGATAAATCAGACTATAAAACAAACAAACATGAGGATAAATCAGACTATAAAACCAACAAACATGAGGATAAATCAGCTATAAAACAAGCAAACATGAGATTAAATCCGCTATAAAAAACAAACATGAGGATAAATCAGACTATAAAACAAAAAAACCTGAGTATAAATCAGCTATAAAACAAACAAACATGAGGACAAGTCAGACTATAAAACCAACATGAGGATAAATCAGATGTAAAACAAACAAGCATGAGGATAAATCATGCTATTAAAAAAACAAACATGAGGGTAAATCAGACTATAAAACAAAAAACATGACGATAAATCAGCGATAAAACAAACATGAGGATAAATCAACTATAAACCAAACAAACATGAAGATAATCAGACTATAAGACAAACAAACATGAGGATAAATCATACTATAAACCAACAAACATGAGGTTAAATCAGCTATAAAACAAACGAGGACAAATCAGACTTTAAAACCAACATGATAAATCAGACTATAAAACAAACAAACATGAGGATAAATTAGTCTATAAACAAACAAACATGACATCAAATCTGCTGTAAAAAAATAATCATGAGGATAAATCAGATTATAAAACGAATAAACATGATGATAAATCAGCTATAAAACAAACAAACGAGGATAAATCAGCTATAAAACAAACACACATGAGGATGAATCAGACTGTAAAACAAACAAACATGAGGATAAATCAGCTATAAAAGAAACAAACATAAGGATAATCACACAAGAAGAAAAACAAACATCAGGACAATCAGACTATAAGACAAACAAACATGAGGACAAATCAACTATAAAACAAACAAACATGAAGATAGTCAGACTATAAGACAAACAAACATGAGGACAAATAAGCTATAAAACAAACAAACGAGGATAAATCATACTATAAACCAACAAACATGAGGTTAAATCACCTATAAAACAAACGAGGATAAATCAGACTATAAAACAAAAAACATGAGGATGAATCAGACTATAAACCAACAATCATGAGGTTAAATCAGCTATAAAACAAACGAGGACAAATCAGCTATAAAACAAAGAAACATGAGGCTAAATCAGACTATAAAACAAAGAAACATGAGGATAAATCAACTATAAAACAAACAAACATGAAGATAGTCAGACTATAAGACAAACAAACATGAGGACAAATCAGCTATAAAACAAACAAACATGAGGATTAATCAGCTGTAAAACTAACAAAAATGAGGATAAATTAAACTATAAACCAACAAACATGGATAAATCAGACTATAAAACAAACAAACATGAGGATAAATCAGACTATAACACCAACAAACATGAGGATAAATCAGCTATAAAACAAGCAAACATGAGATTAAATCCGCTATAAAAAACAAACATGAGGATAAATCAGACTATAAAACAAAAAAACCTGAGTATAAATCAGCTATAAAACAAACAAACATGAGGACAAGTCAGACTATAAAACCAACATGAGGATAAATCAGATGTAAAACAAACAAGCATGAGGATAAATCATGCTATTAAAAAAACAAACATGAGGGTAAATCAGACTATAAAACAAAAAACATGACGATAAATCAGCGATAAAACAAACATGAGGATAAATCAACTATAAACCAAACAAACATGAAGATAATCAGACTATAAGACAAACAAACATGAGGATAAATCATACTATAAACCAACAAACATGAGGTTAAATCAGCTATAAAACAAACGAGGACAAATCAGACTTTAAAACCAACATGATAAATCAGACTATAAAACAAACAAACATGAGGATGAATTAGTCTATAAACAAACAAACATGACATCAAATCAGCTGTAAAAAAAACAATCATGAGGATAAATCAGATTATAAAACGAATAAACATGATGATAAATCAGCTATAAAACAAACAAACGAGGATAAATCAGCTATAAAACAAACACACATGAGGATGAATCAGACTGTAAAACAAACAAACATGAGGATAAATCAGCTATAAAAGAAACAAACATAAGGATAATCACACAAGAAGAAAAACAAACATCAGGACAATCAGACTATAAGACAAACAAACATGAGGACAAATCAACTATAAAACAAACAAACATGAAGATAGTCAGACTATAAGACAAACAAACATGAGGACAAATCAGCTATAAAACAAACAAACGAGGATAAATCATACTATAAACCAACAAACATGAGGTTAAATCACCTATAAAACAAACGAGGATAAATCAGACTATAAAACAAGAAACATGAGGATGAATCAGACTATAAACCAACAATCATGAGGTTAAATCAGCTATAAAACAAACGAGGACAAATCAGCTATAAAACAAAGAAACATGAGGCTAAATCAGACTATAAAACAAAGAAACATGAGGATAAATCAACTATAAAACAAACAAACATGAAGATAGTCAGACTATAAGACAAACAAACATGAGGACAAATCAGCTATAAAACAAACAAACATGAGGATTAATCAGCTGTAAAACTAACAAAAATGAGGATAAATTAAACTATAAACCAACAAACATGGATAAATCAGACTATAAAACAAACAAACATGAGGATAAATCAGACTATAAAACCAACAAACATGAGGATAAATCAGCTATAAAACAAGCAAACATGAGATTAAATCCGCTATAAAAAACAAACATGAGGATAAATCAGACTATAAAACAAAAAAACCTGAGTATAAATCAGCTATAAAACAAACAAACATGAGGACAAGTCAGACTATAAAACCAACATGAGGATAAATCAGATGTAAAACAAACAAGCATGAGGATAAATCATGCTATTAAAAAAACAAACATGAGGGTAAATCAGACTATAAAACAAAAAACATGACGATAAATCAGCGATAAAACAAACATGAGGATAAATCAACTATAAACCAAA
Source organism: Lampris incognitus (assembly GCF_029633865.1). Lineage (NCBI taxonomy): Eukaryota > Metazoa > Chordata > Actinopteri > Lampriformes > Lampridae > Lampris > Lampris incognitus. The sequence goes on along the minus strand of NC_079224.1, from coordinate 441,401 downwards.
CAAACATGAAGATAATCAGACTATAAGACAAACAAACATGAGGATAAATCATACTATAAACCAACAAACATGAGGTTAAATCAGCTATAAAACAAACGAGGACAAATCAGACTTTAAAACCAACATGATAAATCAGACTATAAAACAAGCAAACATGAGATTAAATCCGCTATAAAAAACAAACATGAGGATAAATCAGACTATAAAACAAAAAAACCTGAGTATAAATCAGCTATAAAACAAACAAACATGAGGACAAGTCAGACTATAAAACCAACATGAGGATAAATCAGATGTAAAACAAACAAGCATGAGGATAAATCATGCTATTAAAAAAACAAACATGAGGGTAAATCAGACTATAAAACAAAAAACATGACGATAAATCAGCGATAAAACAAACATGAGGATAAATCAACTATAAACCAAACAAACATGAAGATAATCAGACTATAAGACAAACAAACATGAGGATAAATCATACTATAAACCAACAAACATGAGGTTAAATCAGCTATAAAACAAACGAGGACAAATCAGACTTTAAAACCAACATGATAAATCAGACTATAAAACAAACAAACATGAGGATAAATTAGTCTATAAACAAACAAACATGACATCAAATCAGCTGTAAAAAAACAATCATGAGGATAAATCAGATTATAAAACGAATAAACATGATGATAAATCAGCTATAAAACAAACAAACGAGGATAAATCAGCTATAAAACAAACACACATGAGGATGAATCAGACTGTAAAACAAACAAACATGAGGATAAATCAGCTATAAAAGAAACAAACATAAGGATAATCACACAAGAAGAAAAACAAACATCAGGACAATCAGACTATAAGACAAACAAACATGAGGACAAATCAACTATAAAACAAACAAACATGAAGATAGTCAGACTATAAGACAAACAAACATGAGGACAAATAAGCTATAAAACAAACAAACGAGGATAAATCATACTATAAACCAACAAACATGAGGTTAAATCACCTATAAAACAAACGAGGATAAATCAGACTATAAAACAAAAAACATGAGGATGAATCAGACTATAAACCAACAATCATGAGGTTAAATCAGCTATAAAACAAACGAGGACAAATCAGCTATAAAACAAAGAAACATGAGGCTAAATCAGACTATAAAACAAAGAAACATGAGGATAAATCAACTATAAAACAAACAAACATGAAGATAGTCAGACTATAAGACAAACAAACATGAGGACAAATCAGCTATAAAACAAACAAACATGAGGATTAATCAGCTGTAAAACTAACAAAAATGAGGATAAATCAAACTATAAACCAACAAACATGTGGATAAATCAAACTATAAAACAAAAAGACATGACGATAAATCAGCTATAAAACAAACATGGGGATAAATCAGATTATAAAACAAACAAACATGAGGATAAATAAGACTATAAGACAAACAAACATGATGATAAATCAGCTATAAAACAAACAAACATGAGGACAAGTCAGACTATAAAACCAACATGAGGATAAATCAGATTATAAAACAAACAGACATGAGGATAAATAAGACTATAAGACAAACAAACATGAGGATAAATCAGCTATAAATAAACAAACATGAGGATAAATCAGATATAAAACAAACAAACATGAAGATAATCAGACTATAAGACAAACAAACATGAGGATAAATCAGCTATAAATAAACAAACATGAGGATAAATCATACTATAAACCAACAAACATGAGGTTAAATCAGCTATAAAACAAACGAGGATAAATGAGACTTTAAAACAAACAAGATAAATCAGACTATAAAACCAACAAACATGGCGATAAATCAGCTATAAAACCAACAAACATGAGGATAAATAAGTCTATAAAACAAACAAACACAAGGCTAAATCAGACTATAAAACCAACAAACATGAGGATAAATCACACTATAAACCAACAAACATGAGGTTAAATCACCTATAAAACAAACAAGATTAAATCAGACTATAAAACAAACATGATAAACCAGACTATAAAACAAACAAACATGAGGATGAATCAGACTATAAATCAACAAAGATGAGGTGAAATAAGCTATAAAACAAACGAGGATAAATCAGCTGTAAAACAAACAAGCATGAGGTTAAATCAGGCTATAAAACAAAAAACATGAGATTAAATCAGCTGCAAAACAAACAAACATGAGGATAAATCAGATTATAAAACAAACAAACATGAGGATTAATCAGCTGTAAAACTAACAAAAATGAGGATAAATTAAACTATAAACCAACAAACATGGATAAATCAGACTATAAAATAAACAAACATGAGGATAAATCAGACTATAAAACCAACAAACATGAGGATAAATCATACTATAAACCAACAAACAGGTTAAATCAGCTATAAAACAAACGAGGATAAATGAGACTTTAAAACAAACATGATAAATCAGACTATAAAACCAACAAATATGACGATAAATCAGCTATAAAAAAAACAAACATGAGGATAAATAAGTCTATAAAACAAACAAACATGAGCATAAATCATACTATAAACCAACAAACATGAGGTGAAATAAGCTATAAAACAAACGAGGATAAATCAGCTGTAAAACAAACAAGCATGAGGTTAAATCAGGCTATAAAACAAACAAACATGAGATTAAATCAGCTGTAAAACAAACAAACATGAGGATAAATCAGATTATAAAACAAACAAACATGAGGATTAATCAGCTGTAAAACTAACAAAAATGAGGATAAATTAAACTATAAACCAACAAACATGGATAAATCAGACTATAAAACAAACAAACATGAGGATAAATCAGACTATAAAACCAACAAACATGAGGATAAATTAGCTATAAAACAAGCAAACATGAGATTAAATCAGCTATAAAAAACAAACCTGAGGATAAATCAGACTATAAAAAAAAAACATGAGTATAAATCAGCTATAAAACAAACAAACATGAGGACAAGTCAGACTATAAAACCAACATGAGGATAAATCAGATGTAAAACAAACAAGCATGAGGATAAATCATGCTATTGAACAAACAAACATGAGGATAAATCAGACTATAAAACAAAAACACATGACGATAAAACAGCTATAAAACAAACATGGGGATAAATCAGATTAGAAAACAAACAGACATGAGGATAAATAAGACTATAAGACAAACAAACATGAGGATAAATCAGCTATAAAACAAACAAACATGAGGACAAGTCAGACTATAAAACCAACATGAGGTTAAATCAGATGTAAAACAAACAAGCATGAGGATAAATCATGCTATTAAACAAACAAACATGAGGGTAAATCAGACTATAAAACAAAAAAACATGACAATAAATCAGCAATAAAACAAACATGAGGATAAATCAACTATAAACCAAACATACATGAAGATAATCAGACTATAAGACAAACAAACATGAGGATAAATCAGCTATAAAACAAACAAACATGAGGATAAATCATACTATAAACCAACAAACATGACGTTAAATCAGCTATAAAACAAACGAGGACAAATCAGCTATAAAACAAACAAACATGAGGATAAATAAGTCTATAAAACAAACAAACGAGATTAAATCAGATGTAAAACAAACAAACATGAGGATAAATCAGCTGTAAAACTAACAAAAATGAGGATAAATCAAACTATAAACCAACAAAGGTGGATAAATCAGACTATAAGACAAACAAACATGAGGACAAATCAGCTATAAAACAAACAAACATGAGGATAAATCATACTATAAACCAACAAACATGAGGACAAATCAGCTATAAAACAAACAAACATGAGGATAAATCAGACTTTAAAACCAACATGATAAATCAGACTATAAAACAAACAAACATGAGGATAAATAAGTCTAAAAACAAACAAACATGACATCAAATCAGCTGTAAAAAAACAAACATGAGGATAAATCAGATTATAAAACGAACAAACATGATGATAAATCAGCTATAAAACAAACAAACGAGGATAAATCAGCTATAAAACAAACACACATGAGGATGAATCAGATTGTAAAACAAACAAACATGAGGATAAATCAGCTATAAAAGAAACAAACATAAGGATAATCACACAAGAAAAAAAACAAACATCAGGACAATCAGACTATAAGACAAACAAACATGAGGATAAAGCAGACTATAAAACAAACCAACATGCAGATAAATCAGCTATAAAACAAACACACATGAGGCTAAATCAGACTATAAAACAAAGAAACATGAGGATAAATAGACTATAAAACAAACAAACATGAAGATAGTCAGACTATAAGACAAACAAACATGAGGACAAATCAGCTATAAAACAAACAAACATGAGGACAAATCAGCTACAAAACAAACAAACATGAGGATAAACCATACTATAAACCAACAAACATGAGGTTAAATCACCTATAAAACAAACGAGGATAAATCAGACTATAAAACAAAAAACATGAGGATGAATCAGACTACAAACCAACAAACATGAGGATAAATCAGCTATAAAACAAACAAATATGACGATAAATCACCTATAAAACAAAAAAACCTGAGGATAAATCAGACTATAAAACCAACAAACATGAGGATAAATCCGTTATAAAACAAACAAACATGAGATTAAATCATCTATAAATAACAAATGAGGATTAATCATATTATAAAACAAAACAACATGAGGATTAATCAGCTATAAAACAAAGAAACATGATGATAAGTCAGACTATAAAACCAACATGAGGATAAATCAGATGTAAAACAAAAAGCATGAGGATAAATCATGCTATTAAAAAAACAAACATGAGGGTAAATCAGACTATAAAACAAAAAACATGACGATAAATCAGCGATAAAACAAACATGAGGATAAATCAACTATAAACCAAACAAACATGAAGATAATCAGACTATAAGACAAACAAACATGGGGATAAATCATACTATAAACCAACAAACATGAGGTTAAATCAGCTATAAAACAAACGAGGACGAATCAGACTTTAAAACCAACATGATAAATCAGACTATAAAACAAACAAACATGAGGATAAATTAGTCTATAAACAAACAAACATGACATCAAATCAGCTGTAAAAAAACAATCATGAGGATAAATCAGATTATAAAACGAATAAACATGATGATAAATCAGCTATAAAACAAACAAACGAGGATAAATCAGCTATAAAACAAACACACATGAGGATGAATCAGACTGTAAAACAAACAAACATGAGGATAAATCAGCTATAAAAGAAACAAACATAAGGATAATCACACAAGAAGAAAAACAAACATCAGGACAATCAGACTATAAGACAAACAAACATGAGGACAAATCAACTATAAAACAAACAAACATGAAGATAGTCAGACTATAAGACAAACAAACATGAGGACAAATCAGCTATAAAACAAACAAACGAGGATAAATCATACTATAAACCAACAAACATGAGGTTAAATCACCTATAAAACAAACGAGGATAAATCAGACTATAAAACAAAAAACATGAGGATGAATCAGACTATAAACCAACAATCATGAGGTTAAATCAGCTATAAAACAAACGAGGACAAATCAGCTATAAAACAAAGAAACATGAGGCTAAATCAGACTATAAAACAAAGAAACATGAGGATAAATCAACTATAAAACAAACAAACATGAAGATAGTCAGACTATAAGACAAACAAACATGAGGACAAATCAGCTATAAAACAAACAAACATGAGGATTAATCAGCTGTAAAACTAACAAAAATGAGGATAAATCAAACTATAAACCAACAAACATGTGGATAAATCAGACTATAAAATAAAAAGACATGACGATAAATCAGCTATAAAACAAACATGGGGATAAATCAGATTATAAAACAAACAAACATGAGGATAAATAAGACTATAAGACAAACAAACATGACGATAAATCAGCGATAAAACAAACATGAGGATAAATCAACTATAAACCAAACAAACATGAAGATAATCAGACTATAAGACAAACAAACATGAGGATAAATCATACTATAAACCAACAAACATGAGGTTAAATCAGCTATAAAACAAACGAGGACAAATCAGACTTTAAAACCAACATGATAAATCAGACTATAAAACAAACAAACATGAGGATAAATTAGTCTATAAACAAACAAACATGACATCAAATCAGCTGTAAAAAAACAATCATGAGGATAAATCAGATTATAAAACGAATAAACATGATGATAAATCAGCTATAAAACAAACAAACGAGGATAAATCAGCTATAAAACAAACACACATGAGGATGAATCAGACTGTAAAACAAACAAACATGAGGATAAATCAGCTATAAACCAACAAACAGGTTAAATCAGCTATAAAACAAACGAGGATAAATGAGACTTTAAAACAAACATGATAAATCAGACTATAAAACCAACAAATATGACGATAAATCAGCTATAAAAAAAACAAACATGAGGATAAATAAGTCTATAAAACAAACAAACATGAGCATAAATCATACTATAAACCAACAAACATGAGGTGAAATAAGCTATAAAACAAACGAGGATAAATCAGCTGTAAAACAAACAAGCATGAGGTTAAATCAGGCTATAAAACAAACAAACATGAGATTAAATCAGCTGTAAAACAAACAAACATGAGGATAAATCAGATTATAAAACAAACAAACATGAGGATTAATCAGCTGTAAAACTAACAAAAATGAGGATAAATTAAACTATAAACCAACAAACATGGATAAATCAGACTATAAAACAAACAAACATGAGGATAAATCAGACTATAAAACCAACAAACATGAGGATAAATTAGCTATAAAACAAGCAAACATGAGATTAAATCAGCTATAAAAAACAAACCTGAGGATAAATCAGACTATAAAAAAAAACATGAGTATAAATCAGCTATAAAACAAACAAACATGAGGACAAGTCAGACTATAAAACCAACATGAGGATAAATCAGATGTAAAACAAACAAGCATGAGGATAAATCATGCTATTGAACAAACAAACATGAGGATAAATCAGACTATAAAACAAAAACACATGACGATAAAACAGCTATAAAACAAACATGGGGATAAATCAGATTAGAAAACAAACAGACATGAGGATAAATAAGACTATAAGACAAACAAACATGAGGATAAATCAGCTATAAAACAAACAAACATGAGGACAAGTCAGACTATAAAACCAACATGAGGTTAAATCAGATGTAAAACAAACAAGCATGAGGATAAATCATGCTATTAAACAAACAAACATGAGGGTAAATCAGACTATAAAACAAAAAAACATGACAATAAATCAGCAATAAAACAAACATGAGGATAAATCAACTATAAACCAAACATACATGAAGATAATCAGACTATAAGACAAACAAACATGAGGATAAATCAGCTATAAAACAAACAAACATGAGGATAAATCATACTATAAACCAACAAACATGACGTTAAATCAGCTATAAAACAAACGAGGACAAATCAGCTATAAAACAAACAAACATGAGGATAAATAAGTCTATAAAACAAACAAACGAGATTAAATCAGATGTAAAACAAACAAACATGAGGATAAATCAGCTGTAAAACTAACAAAAATGAGGATAAATCAAACTATAAACCAACAAAGGTGGATAAATCAGACTATAAGACAAACAAACATGAGGACAAATCAGCTATAAAACAAACAAACATGAGGATAAATCATACTATAAACCAACAAACATGAGGTTAAATCAGCTATAAAACAAACGAGGATAAATCAGACTTTAAAACCAACATGATAAATCAGACTATAAAACAAACAAACATGAGGATAAATAAGTCTAAAAACAAACAAACATGACATCAAATCAGCTGTAAAAAAACAAACATGAGGATAAATCAGATTATAAAACGAACAAACATGATGATAAATCAGCTATAAAACAAACAAACGAGGATAAATCAGCTATAAAACAAACACACATGAGGATGAATCAGATTGTAAAACAAACAAACATGAGGATAAATCAGCTATAAAAGAAACAAACATAAGGATAATCACACAAGAAAAAAAACAAACATCAGGACAATCAGACTATAAGACAAACAAACATGAGGATAAAGCAGACTATAAAACAAACCAACATGCAGATAAATCAGCTATAAAACAAACACACATGAGGCTAAATCAGACTATAAAACAAAGAAACATGAGGATAAATAGACTATAAAACAAACAAACATGAAGATAGTCAGACTATAAGACAAACAAACATGAGGACAAATCAGCTATAAAACAAACAAACATGAGGACAAATCAGCTACAAAACAAACAAACATGAGGATAAACCATACTATAAACCAACAAACATGAGGTTAAATCACCTATAAAACAAACGAGGATAAATCAGACTATAAAACAAAAAACATGAGGATGAATCAGACTACAAACCAACAAACATGAGGATAAATCAGCTATAAAACAAACAAACATGACGATAAATCACCTATAAAACAAAAAAACCTGAGGATAAATCAGACTATAAAACCAACAAACATGAGGATAAATCCGTTATAAAACAAACAAACATGAGATTAAATCATCTATAAAAAACAAATGAGGATTAATCATATTATAAAACAAAACAACATGAGGATTAATCAGCTATAAAACAAAGAAACATGATGATAAGTCAGACTATAAAACCAACATGAGGATAAATCAGATGTAAAACAAAAAGCATGAGGATAAATCATGCTATTAAAAAAACAAACATGAGGGTAAATCAGACTATAAAACAAAAAACATGACGATAAATCAGCGATAAAACAAACATGAGGATAAATCAACTATAAACCAAACAAACATGAAGATAATCAGACTATAAGACAAACAAACATGGGGATAAATCATACTATAAACCAACAAACATGAGGTTAAATCAGCTATAAAACAAACGAGGACGAATCAGACTTTAAAACCAACATGATAAATCAGACTATAAAACAAACAAACATGAGGATAAATTAGTCTATAAACAAACAAACATGACATCAAATCAGCTGTAAAAAAACAATCATGAGGATAAATCAGATTATAAAACGAATAAACATGATGATAAATCAGCTATAAAACAAACAAACGAGGATAAATCAGCTATAAAACAAACACACGTGAGGATGAATCAGACTGTAAAACAAACAAACATGAGGATAAATCAGCTATAAAAGAAAAAACATAAGGATAATCACACAAGAAGAAAAACAAACATCAGGACAATCAGACTATAAGACAAACAAACATGAGGACAAATCAACTATAAAACAAACAAACATGAAGATAGTCAGACTATAAGACAAACAAACATGAGGACAAATCAGCTATAAAACAAACAAACGAGGATAAATCATACTATAAACCAACAAACATGAGGTTAAATCACCTATAAAACAAACGAGGATAAATCAGACTATAAAACAAAAAACATGAGGATGAATCAGACTATAAACCAACAATCATGAGGTTAAATCAGCTATAAAACAAACGAGGACAAATCAGCTATAAAACAAAGAAACATGAGGCTAAATCAGACTATAAAACAAAGAAACATGAGGATAAATCAACTATAAAACAAACAAACATGAAGATAGTCAGACTATAAGACAAACAAACATGAGGACAAATCAGCTATAAAACAAACAAACATGAGGATTAATCAGCTGTAAAACTAACAAAAATGAGGATAAATCAAACTATAAACCAACAAACATGTGGATAAATCAGACTATAAAATAAAAAGACATGACGATAAATCAGCTATAAAACAAACATGGGGATAAATCAGATTATAAAACAAACAAACATGAGGATAAATAAGACTATAAGACAAACAAACATGACGATAAATCAGCGATAAAACAAACATGAGGATAAATCAACTATAAACCAAACAAACATGAAGATAATCAGACTATAAGACAAACAAACATGAGGATAAATCATACTATAAACCAACAAACATGAGGTTAAATCAGCTATAAAACAAACGAGGACAAATCAGACTTTAAAACCAACATGATAAATCAGACTATAAAACAAACAAACATGAGGATAAATTAGTCTATAAACAAACAAACATGACATCAAATCAGCTGTAAAAAAACAATCATGAGGATAAATCAGATTATAAAACGAATAAACATGATGATAAATCAGCTATAAAACAAACAAACGAGGATAAATCAGCTATAAAACAAACACACATGAGGATGAATCAGACTGTAAAACAAACAAACATGAGGATAAATCAGCTATAAACCAACAAACAGGTTAAATCAGCTATAAAACAAACGAGGATAAATGAGACTTTAAAACAAACATGATAAATCAGACTATAAAACCAACAAATATAACGATAAATCAGCTATAAAAAAAACAAACATGAGGATAAATAAGTCTATAAAACAAACAAACATGAGCATAAATCATACTATAAACCAACAAACATGAGGTGAAATAAGCTATAAAACAAACGAGGATAAATCAGCTGTAAAACAAACAAGCATGAGGTTAAATCAGGCTATAAAACAAACAAACATGAGATTAAATCAGCTGTAAAACAAACAAACATGAGGATAAATCAGATTATAAAACAAACAAACATGAGGATTAATCAGCTGTAAAACTAACAAAAATGAGGATGAATTAAACTATAAACCAACAAACATGGATAAATCAGACTATAAAACAAACAAACATGAGGATAAATCAGACTATAAAACCAACAAACATGAGGATAAATTAGCTATAAAACAAGCAAACATGAGATTAAATCAGCTATAAAAAACAAACCTGAGGATAAATCAGACTATAAAAAAAAAACCTGAGTATAAATCAGCTATAAAACAAACAAACATGAGGACAAGTCAGACTATAAAACCAACATGAGGATAAATCAGATGTAAAACAAACAAGCATGAGGATAAATCATGCTATTGAACAAACAAACATGAGGATAAATCAGACTATAAAACAAAAACACATGACGATAAAACAGCTATAAAACAAACATGGGGATAAATCAGATTAGAAAACAAACAGACATGAGGATAAATAAGACTATAAGACAAACAAACATGAGGATAAATCAGCTATAAAACAAACAAACATGAGGACAAGTCAGACTATAAAACCAACATGAGGTTAAATCAGATGTAAAACAAACAAGCATGAGGATAAATCATGCTATTAAACAAACAAACATGAGGGTAAATCAGACTATAAAACAAAAAAACATGACAATAAATCAGCAATAAAACAAACATGAGGATAAATCAACTATAAACCAAACATACATGAAGATAATCAGACTATAAGACAAACAAACATGAGGATAAATCAGCTATAAAACAAACAAACATGAGGATAAATCATACTATAAACCAACAAACATGACGTTAAATCAGCTATAAAACAAACGAGGACAAATCAGCTATAAAACAAACAAACATGAGGATAAATAAGTCTATAAAACAAACAAACGAGATTAAATCAGATGTAAAACAAACAAACATGAGGATAAATCAGCTGTAAAACTAACAAAAATGAGGATAAATCAAACTATAAACCAACAAAGGTGGATAAATCAGACTATAAGACAAACAAACATGAGGACAAATCAGCTATAAAACAAACAAACATGAGGATAAATCATACTATAAACCAACAAACATGAGGTTAAATCAGCTATAAAACAAACGAGGATAAATCAGACTTTAAAACCAACATGATAAATCAGACTATAAAACAAACAAACATGAGGATAAATAAGTCTAAAAACAAACAAACATGACATCAAATCAGCTGTAAAAAAACAAACATGAGGATAAATCAGATTATAAAACGAACAAACATGATGATAAATCAGCTATAAAACAAACAAACGAGGATAAATCAGCTATAAAACAAACACACATGAGGATGAATCAGATTGTAAAACAAACAAACATAAGGATAATCACACAAGAAAAAAAACAAACATCAGGACAATCAGACTATAAGACAAACAAACATGAGGATAAAGCAGACTATAAAACAAACCAACATGCAGATAAATCAGCTATAAAACAAACACACATGAGGCTAAATCAGACTATAAAACAAAGAAACATGAGGATAAATCAACTATAAAACAAACAAACATGAAGATAGTCAGACTATAAGACAAACAAACATGAGGACAAATCAGCTATAAAACAAACAAACATGAGGACAAATCAGCTACAAAACAAACAAACATGAGGATAAACCATACTATAAACCAACAAACATGAGGTTAAATCACCTATAAAACAAACGAGGATAAATCAGACTATAAAACAAAAAACATGAGGATGAATCAGACTACAAACCAACAAACATGAGGATAAATCAGCTATAAAACAAACAAACATGACGATAAATCACCTATAAAACAAAAAAACCTGAGGATAAATCAGACTATAAAACCAACAAACATGAGGATAAATCCGTTATAAAACAAACAAACATGAGATTAAATCATCTATAAAAAACAAATGAGGATTAATCATATTATAAAACAAAACAACATGAGGATTAATCAGCTATAAAACAAAGAAACATGATGATAAGTCAGACTATAAAACCAACATGAGGATAAATCAGATGTAAAACAAAAAGCATGAGGATAAATCATGCTATTAAAAAAACAAACATGAGGGTAAATCAGACTATAAAACAAAAAACATGACGATAAATCAGCGATAAAACAAACATGAGGATAAATCAACTATAAACCAAACAAACATGAAGATAATCAGACTATAAGACAAACAAACATGGGGATAAATCAGCTATAAATAAACAAACATGAGGATAAATCATACTATAAACCAACAAACATGAGGTTAAATCAGCTATAAAACAAACGAGGACGAATCAGACTTTAAAACCAACATGATAAATCAGACTATAAAACAAACAAACATGAGGATAAATTAGTCTATAAACAAACAAACATGACATCAAATCAGCTGTAAAAAAACAATCATGAGGATAAATCAGATTATAAAACGAATAAACATGATGATAAATCAGCTATAAAACAAACAAACGAGGATAAATCAGCTATAAAACAAACACACATGAGGATGAATCAGACTGTAAAACAAACAAACATGAGGATAAATCAGCTATAAAAGAAACAAACATAAGGATAATCACACAAGAAGAAAAACAAACATCAGGACAATCAGACTATAAGACAAACAAACATGAGGACAAATCAACTATAAAACAAACAAACATGAAGATAGTCAGACTATAAGACAAACAAACATGAGGACAAATAAGCTATAAAACAAACAAACGAGGATAAATCATACTATAAACCAACAAACATGAGGTTAAATCACCTATAAAACAAACGAGGATAAATCAGACTATAAAACAAAAAACATGAGGATGAATCAGACTATAAACCAACAATCATGAGGTTAAATCAGCTATAAAACAAACGAGGACAAATCAGCTATAAAACAAAGAAACATGAGGCTAAATCAGACTATAAAACAAAGAAACATGAGGATAAATCAACTATAAAACAAACAAACATGAAGATAGTCAGACTATAAGACAAACAAACATGAGGACAAATCAGCTATAAAACAAACAAACATGAGGATTAATCAGCTGTAAAACTAACAAAAATGAGGATAAATCAAACTATAAACCAACAAACATGTGGATAAATCAGACTATAAAATAAAAAGACATGACGATAAATCAGCTATAAAACAAACATGGGGATAAATCAGATTATAAAACAAACAAACATGAGGATAAATAAGACTATAAGACAAACAAACATGACGATAAATCAGCGATAAAACAAACATGAGGATAAATCAACTATAAACCAAACAAACATGAAGATAATCAGACTATAAGACAAACAAACATGAGGATAAATCATACTATAAACCAACAAACATGAGGTTAAATCAGCTATAAAACAAACGAGGACAAATCAGACTTTAAAACCAACATGATAAATCAGACTATAAAACAAACAAACATGAGGATAAATTAGTCTATAAACAAACAAACATGACATCAAATCAGCTGTAAAAAAACAATCATGAGGATAAATCAGATTATAAAACGAATAAACATGATGATAAATCAGCTATAAAACAAACAAACGAGGATAAATCAGCTATAAAACAAACACACATGAGGATGAATCAGACTGTAAAACAAACAAACATGAGGATAAATCAGCTATAAACCAACAAACAGGTTAAATCAGCTATAAAACAAACGAGGATAAATGAGACTTTAAAACAAACATGATAAATCAGACTATAAAACCAACAAATATGACGATAAATCAGCTATAAAAAAAACAAACATGAGGATAAATAAGTCTATAAAACAAACAAACATGAGCATAAATCATACTATAAACCAACAAACATGAGGTGAAATAAGCTATAAAACAAACGAGGATAAATCAGCTGTAAAACAAACAAGCATGAGGTTAAATCAGGCTATAAAACAAACAAACATGAGATTAAATCAGCTGTAAAACAAACAAACATGAGGATAAATCAGATTATAAAACAAACAAACATGAGGATTAATCAGCTGTAAAACTAACAAAAATGAGGATAAATTAAACTATAAACCAACAAACATGGATAAATCAGACTATAAAACAAACAAACATGAGGATAAATCAGACTATAAAACCAACAAACATGAGGATAAATTAGCTATAAAACAAGCAAACATGAGATTAAATCAGCTATAAAAAACAAACCTGAGGATAAATCAGACTATAAAAAAAAAACCTGAGTATAAATCAGCTATAAAACAAACAAACATGAGGACAAGTCAGACTATAAAACCAACATGAGGATAAATCAGATGTAAAACAAACAAGCATGAGGATAAATCATGCTATTGAACAAACAAACATGAGGATAAATCAGACTATAAAACAAAAACACATGACGATAAAACAGCTATAAAACAAACATGGGGATAAAACAGATTAGAAAACAAACAGACATGAGGATAAATAAGACTATAAGACAAACAAACATGAGGATAAATCAGCTATAAAACAAACAAACATGAGGACAAGTCAGACTATAAAACCAACATGAGGTTAAATCAGATGTAAAACAAACAAGCATGAGGATAAATCATGCTATTAAACAAACATGAGGGTAAATCAGACTATAAAACAAAAAAACATGACAATAAATCAGCAATAAAACAAACATGAGGATAAATCAACTATAAACCAAACATACATGAAGATAATCAGACTATAAGACAAACAAACATGAGGATAAATCAGCTATAAAACAAACAAACATGAGGATAAATCATACTATAAACCAACAAACATGACGTTAAATCAGCTATAAAACAAACGAGGACAAATCAGCTATAAAACAAACAAACATGAGGATAAATAAGTCTATAAAACAAACAAACGAGATTAAATCAGCTGTAAAACTAACAAAAATGAGGATAAATCAAACTATAAACCAACAAAGGTGGATAAATCAGACTATAAGACAAACAAACATGAGGACAAATCAGCTATAAAACAAACAAACATGAGGATAAATCATACTATATACCAACAAACATGAGGTTAAATCAGCTATAAAACAAACGAGGATAAATCAGACTTTAAAACCAACATGATAAATCAGACTATAAAACAAACAAACATGAGGATAAATAAGTCTAAAAACAAACAAACATGACATCAAATCAGCTGTAAAAAAAACAAACATGAGGATAAATCAGATTATAAAACGAACAAACATGATGATAAATCAGCTATAAAACAAACAAACGAGGATAAATCAGCTATAAAACAAACACACATGAGGATGAATCAGATTGTAAAACAAACAAACATGAGGATAAATCAGCTATAAAAGAAACAAACATAAGGATAATCACACAAGAAAAAAAACAAACATCAGGACAATCAGACTATAAGACAAACAAACATGAGGATAAAGCAGACTATAAAACAAACCAACATGCAGATAAATCAGCTATAAAACAAACACACATGAGGCTAAATCAGACTATAAAACAAAGAAACATGAGGATAAATCAACTATAAAACAAACAAACATGAAGATAGTCAGACTATAAGACAAACAAACATGAGGACAAATCAGCTATAAAACAAACAAACATGAGGACAAATCAGCTACAAAACAAACAAACATGAGGATAAACCATACTATAAACCAACAAACATGAGGTTAAATCACCTATAAAACAAACGAGGATAAATCAGACTATAAAACAAAAAACATGAGGATGAATCAGACTACAAACCAACAAACATGAGGATAAATCAGCTATAAAACAAACAAACATGACGATAAATCACCTATAAAACAAAAAAACATCAGGACAATCAGACTATAAGACAAACAAACATGAGGATAAAGCAGACTATAAAACAAACCAACATGCAGATAAATCAGCTATAAAACAAACACACATGAGGCTAAATCAGACTATAAAACAAAGAAACATGAGGATAAATCAACTATAAAACAAACAAACATGAAGATAGTCAGACTATAAGACAAACAAACATGAGGACAAATCAGCTATAAAACAAACAAACATGAGGACAAATCAGCTACAAAACAAACAAACATGAGGATAAACCATACTATAAACCAACAAACATGAGGTTAAATCACCTATAAAACAAACGAGGATAAATCAGACTATAAAACAAAAAACATGAGGATGAATCAGACTACAAACCAACAAACATGAGGATAAATCAGCTATAAAACAAACAAACATGACGATAAATCAACTATAAAACAAAAAAACCTGAGGATAAATCAGACTATAAAACCAACAAACATGAGGATAAATCCGTTATAAAACAAACAAACATGAGATTAAATCATCTATAAAAAACAAATGAGGATTAATCAGATTATAAAACAAAACAACATGAGGATTAATCAGCTATAAAACAAAGAAACATGATGATAAGTCAGACTATAAAACCAACATGAGGATAAATCAGATGTAAAACAAACAAGCATGAGGATAAATCATGCTATTAAAAAAACAAACATGAGGGTAAATCAGACTATAAAACAAAAAACATGACGAAAAATCAGCGATAAAACAAACATGAGGATAAATCAACTATAAACCAAACAAACATGAAGATAATCAGACTATAAGACAAACAAACATGGGGATAAATCAGCTATAAATAAACAAACATGAGGATAAATCATACTATAAACCAACAAACATGAGGTTAAATCAGCTATAAAACAAACGAGGAC
Organism: Lampris incognitus; assembly: GCF_029633865.1. Taxonomy (NCBI): domain Eukaryota; kingdom Metazoa; phylum Chordata; class Actinopteri; order Lampriformes; family Lampridae; genus Lampris; species Lampris incognitus. Next base: position 423,955 of record NC_079224.1, on the reverse strand, counting down.
AAATCAGACTTTAAAACCAACATGATAAATCAGACTATAAAACAAACAAACATGAGGATAAATTAGTCTATAAACAAACAAACATGACATCAAATCAGCTGTAAAAAAACAATCATGAGGATAAATCAGATTATAAAACGAATAAACATGATGATAAATCAGCTATAAAACAAACAAACGAGGATAAATCAGCTATAAAACAAACACACATGAGGATGAATCAGACTGTAAAACAAACAAACATGAGGATAAATCAGCTATAAAAGAAACAAACATAAGGATAATCACACAAGAAGAAAAACAAACATCAGGACAATCAGACTATAAGACAAACAAACATGAGGACAAATCAACTATAAAACAAACAAACATGAAGATAGTCAGACTATAAGACAAACAAACATGAGGACAAATAAGCTATAAAACAAACAAACGAGGATAAATCATACTATAAACCAACAAACATGAGGTTAAATCACCTATAAAACAAACGAGGATAAATCAGACTATAAAACAAAAAACATGAGGATGAATCAGACTATAAACCAACAATCATGAGGTTAAATCAGCTATAAAACAAACGAGGACAAATCAGCTATAAAACAAAGAAACATGAGGCTAAATCAGACTATAAAACAAAGAAACATGAGGATAAATCAACTATAAAACAAACAAACATGAAGATAGTCAGACTATAAGACAAACAAACATGAGGACAAATCAGCTATAAAACAAACAAACATGAGGATTAATCAGCTGTAAAACTAACAAAAATGAGGATAAATCAAACTATAAACCAACAAACATGTGGATAAATCAGACTATAAAATAAAAAGACATGACGATAAATCAGCTATAAAACAAACATTAGGTATAAATCAGATTATAAAACAAACAGACATGAGGATAAATAAGACTATAAGACAAACAAACATGACATCAAATCAGCTGTAAAAAAACAATCATGAGGATAAATCAGATTATAAAACGAATAAACATGATGATAAATCAGCTATAAAACAAACAAACGAGGATAAATCAGCTATAAAACAAACAAACATGAGGATAAATAAGACTATAAGACAAACAAACATGACGATAAATCAGCTATAAAACAAAAAACATGAGGACAAGTCAGACTATAAAACCAACATGAGGATAAATCAGATGTAAAACAAACAAGCATGAGGATAAATCATGCTATTAAACAAACAAACATGAGGGTAAATCAGACTATAAAACAAAAAAACATGACGATAAATCAGCGATAAAACAAACATTAGGTATAAATCAGATTATAAAACAAACAGACATGAGGATAAATAAGACTATAAGACAAACAAACATGACATCAAATCAGCTGTAAAAAAACAATCATGAGGATAAATCAGATTATAAAACGAATAAACATGATGATAAATCAGCTATAAAACAAACAAACGAGGATAAATCAGCTATAAAACAAACACACATGAGGATGAATCAGACTGTAAAACAAACAAACATGAGGATAAATCAGCTATAAAAGAAACAAACATAAGGATAATCACACAAGAAGAAAAACAAACATCAGGACAATCAGACTATAAGACAAACAAACATGAGGACAAATCAACTATAAAACAAACAAACATGAAGATAGTCAGACTATAAGACAAACAAACATGAGGACAAATCAGCTATAAAACAAACAAACGAGGATAAATCATACTATAAACCAACAAACATGAGGTTAAATCACCTATAAAACAAACGAGGATAAATCAGACTATAAAACAAAAAACATGAGGATGAATCAGACTATAAACCAACAATCATGAGGTTAAATCAGCTATAAAACAAACGAGGACAAATCAGCTATAAAACAAAGAAACATGAGGCTAAATCAGACTATAAAACAAAGAAACATGAGGATAAATCAACTATAAAACAAACAAACATGAAGATAGTCAGACTATAAGACAAACAAACATGAGGACAAATCAGCTATAAAACAAACAAACATGAGGATTAATCAGCTGTAAAACTAACAAAAATGAGGATAAATCAAACTATAAACCAACAAACATGTGGATAAATCAGACTATAAAATAAAAAGACATGACGATAAATCAGCTATAAAACAAACATGGGGATAAATCAGATTATAAAACAAACAAACATGAGGATAAATAAGACTATAAGACAAACAAACATGACGATAAATCAGCGATAAAACAAACATGAGGATAAATCAACTATAAACCAAACAAACATGAAGATAATCAGACTATAAGACAAACAAACATGAGGATAAATCATACTATAAACCAACAAACATGAGGTTAAATCAGCTATAAAACAAACGAGGACAAATCAGACTTTAAAACCAACATGATAAATCAGACTATAAAACAAACAAACATGAGGATAAATTAGTCTATAAACAAACAAACATGAATTCAAATCAGCTGTAAAAAAACAATCATGAGGATAAATCAGATTATAAAACGAATAAACATGATGATAAATCAGCTATAAAACAAACAAACGAGGATAAATCAGCTATAAAACAAACACACATGAGGATGAATCAGACTGTAAAACAAACAAACATGAGGATAAATCAAACTATAAACCAACAAACATGTGGATAAATCAGACTATAAAATAAAAAGACATGACGATAAATCAACTATAAAACAAACATGGGGATAAATCAGATTATAAAACAAACAAACATGAGGATAAATAAGACTATAAGACAAACAAACATGACGATAAATCAGCTATAAAACAAACAAACATGAGGACAAGTCAGACTATAAAACCAACATGAGGATAAATCAGATGTAAAACAAACAAGCATGAGGATAAATCATGCTATTAAACAAACAAACATGAGGGTAAATCAGACTATAAAACAAAAAAACATGACGATAAATCAGCGATAAAACAAACATTAGGTATAAATCAGATTATAAAACAAACAGACATGAGGATAAATAAGACTATAAGACAAACAAACATGACATCAAATCAGCTGTAAAAAAACAATCATGAGGATAAATCAGATTATAAAACGAATAAACATGATGATAAATCAGCTATAAAACAAACAAACGAGGATAAATCAGCTATAAAACAAACACACATGAGGATGAATCAGACTGTAAAACAAACAAACATGAGGATAAATCAGCTATAAAAGACACAAACATAAGGATAATCACACAAGAAGAAAAACAAACATCAGGACAATCAGACTATAAGACAAACAAACATGAGGACAAATCAACTATAAAACAAACAAACATGAAGATAGTCAGACTATAAGACAAACAAACATGAGGACAAATAAGCTATAAAACAAACAAACGAGGATAAATCATACTATAAACCAACAAACATGAGGTTAAATCACCTATAAAACAAACGAGGATAAATCAGACTATAAAACAAAAAACATGAGGATGAATCAGACTATAAACCAACAATCATGAGGTTAAATCAGCTATAAAACAAACGAGGACAAATCAGCTATAAAACAAAGAAACATGAGGCTAAATCAGACTATAAAACAAAGAAACATGAGGATAAATCAACTATAAAACAAACAAACATGAAGATAGTCAGACTATAAGACAAACAAACATGAGGACAAATCAGCTATAAAACAAACAAACATGAGGATTAATCAGCTGTAAAACTAACAAAAATGAGGATAAATCAAACTATAAACCAACAAACATGTGGATAAATCAAACTATAAAACAAAAAGACATGACGATAAATCAGCTATAAAACAAACATGGGGATGAATCAGATTATAAAACAAACAAACATGAGGATAAATAAGACTATAAGACAAACAAACATGACGATAAATCAGCTATAAAACAAACAAACATGAGGACAAGTCAGACTATAAAACCAACATGAGGATAAATCAGATTATAAAACAAACAGACATGAGGATAAATAAGACTATAAGACAAACAAACATGAGGATAAATCAGCTATAAATAAACAAACATGAGGATAAATCAGATATAAAACAAACAAACATGAAGATAATCAGACTATAAGACAAACAAACATGAGGATAAATCAGACTATAAAACCAACAAACATGGCGATAAATCAGCTATAAAACCAACAAACATGAGGATAAATAAGTCTATAAAACAAACAAACACAAGGCTAAATCAGACTATAAAACCAACAAACATGAGGATAAATCACACTATAAACCAACAAACATGAGGTTAAATCACCTATAAAACAAACAAGATTAAATCAGACTATAAAACAAACATGATAAACCAGACTATAAAACAAACAAACATGAGGATGAATCAGACTATAAATCAACAAACATGAGGTGAAATAAGCTATAAAACAAACGAGGATAAATCAGCTGTAAAACAAACAAGCATGAGGTTAAATCAGGCTATAAAACAAAAAACATGAGATTAAATCAGCTGCAAAACAAACAAACATGAGGATAAATCAGATTATAAAACAAACAAACATGAGGATTAATCAGCTGTAAAACTAACAAAAATGAGGATAAATTAAACTATAAACCAACAAACATGGATAAATCAGACTATAAAATAAACAAACATGAGGATAAATCAGACTATAAAACCAACAAACATGAGGATAAATCATACTATAAACCAACAAGCAGGTTAAATCAGCTATAAAACAAACGAGGATAAATGAGACTTTAAAACAAACATGATAAATCAGACTATAAAACCAACAAATATGACGATAAATCAGCTATAAAAAAAACAAACATGAGGATAAATAAGTCTATAAAACAAACAAACATGAGCATAAATCATACTATAAACCAACAAACATGAGGTGAAATAAGCTATAAAACAAACGAGGATAAATCAGCTGTAAAACAAACAAGCATGAGGTTAAATCAGGCTATAAAACAAACAAACATGAGATTAAATCAGCTGTAAAACAAACAAACATGAGGATAAATCAGATTATAAAACAAACAAACATGAGGATTAATCAGCTGTAAAACTAACAAAAATGAGGATAAATTAAACTATAAACCAACAAACATGGATAAATCAGACTATAAAACAAACAAACATGAGGATAAATCATACTATAAAACCAACAAACATGATGATAAATTAGCTATAAAACAAGCAAACATGAGATTAAATCAGCTATAAAAAACAAACCTGAGGATAAATCAGACTATAAAAAAAAACCTGAGTATAAATCAGCTATACAACAAACAAACATGAGGACAAGTCAGACTATAAAACCAACATGAGGATAAATCAGATGTAAAACAAACAAGCATGAGGATAAATCATGCTATTGAACAAACAAACATGAGGATAAATCAGACTATAAAACAAAAAAACATGACGATGAAACAGCTATAAAACAAACATGGGGATAAATCAGATTAGAAAACAAACAGACATGAGGATAAATAAGACTATAAGACAAACAAACATGAGGATAAATCAGCTATAAAACAAACAAACATGAGGACAAGTCAGACTATAAAACCAACATGAGGTTAAATCAGATGTAAAACAAACAAGCATGAGGATAAATCATGCTATTAAACAAACAAACATGAGGGTAAATCAGACTATAAAACAAAAAAACATGACAATAAATCAGCGATAAAACAAACATGAGGATAAATCAACTATAAACCAAACATACATGAAGATAATCAGACTATAAGACAAACAAACATGAGGATAAATCAGCTATAAAACAAACAAACATGAGGATAAATCATACTATAAACCAACAAACATGACGTTAAATCAGCTATAAAACAAACGAGGACAAATCAGCTATAAAACAAACAAACATGAGCATAAATAAGTCTTTAAAACAAACAAACGAGATTAAATCAGATGTAAAACAAACAAACATGAGGATAAATCAGCTGTAAAACTAACAAAAATGAGGATAAATCAAACTATAAACCAACAAAGGTGGATAAATCAGACTATAAGACAAACAAACATGAGGACAAATCAGCTATAAAACAAAAAAACATGAGGATAAATCATACTATAAACCAACAAACATGAGGTTAAATCAGCTATAAAACAAACGAGGACAAATCAGCTATAAAACAAAGAAACATGAGGCTAAATCAGACTATAAAACAAAGAAACATGAGGATAAATCACCTATAAAACAAACAAACATGAAGATAGTCAGACTATAAGACAAACAAACATGAGGACAAATCAGCTATAAAACAAACAAACATGAGGATTAATCAGCTGTAAAACTAACAAAAATGAGGATAAATCGAACTATAAACCAACAAACATGTGGATAAATCAGACTATAAAATAAAAAGACATGACGATAAATCAGCTATAAAACAAACATGGGGATAAATCAGATTATAAAACAAACAAACATGACGATAAATAAGACTATAAGACAAACAAACATGACGATAAATCAGCTATAAAACAAACAAACATGAGGACAAGTCAGACTATAAAACCAACATGAGGATAAATCAGATGTAAAACAAACAAGCATGAGGATAAATCATGCTATTAAACAAACAAACATGAGGGTAAATCAGACTATAAAACAAAAAAACATGACGATAAATCAGCGATAAAACAAACATTAGGTATAAATCAGATTATAAAACAAACAGACATGAGGATAAATAAGACTATAAGACAGACAAACATGAGGATAAATCAGCTATAAATAAACAAACATGAGGATAAATCAGATATAAAACAAACAAACATGAAGATAATCAGACTATAAGACAAACAAACATGAGGATAAATCAGCTATAAATAAACAAACATGAGGATAAATCATACTATAAACCAACAAACAGGTTAAATCAGCTATAAAACAAACGAGGATAAATGAGACTTTAAAACAAACAAGATAAATCAGACTATAAAACCAACAATCATGGCGATAAATCAGCTATAAAACCAGCAAACATGAGGATAAATAAGTCTATAAAACAAACAAACACAAGGCTAAATCAGACTATAAAACCAACAAACATGAGGATAAATCACACTATAAACCAACAAACATGAGGTTAAATCACCTATAAAACAAACAAGATTAAATCAGACTATAAAACAAACATGATAAACCAGACTATAAAACAAACAAACATGAGGATGAATCAGACTATAAATCAACAAACATGAGGTGAAATAAGCTATAAAACAAACGAGGATAAATCAGCTGTTCAACAAACAAGCATGAGGTTAAATCAGGCTATAAAACAAAAAACATGAGATTAAATCAGCTGCAAAACAAACAAACATGAGGATAAATCAGATTATAAAACAAACAAACATGAGGATTAATCAGCTGTAAAACTAACAAAAATGAGGATAAATTAAGCTATAAACCAACAAACATGGATAAATCAGACTAGAAAATAAACAAACATGAGGATAAATCAGACTATAAAGCCAACAAACATGAGGATAAATCATACTATAAACCAACAAACAGGTTAAATCAGCTATAAAACAAACAAGGATAAATGAGACTTTAAAACAAACATGATTAATCAGACTATAAAACCAACAAATATGACGATAAATCAGCTATAAAAAAAACAAACATGAGGATAAATAAGTCTATAAAACAAACAAACATGAGCATAAATCATACTATAAACCAACAAACATGAGATGAAATAAGCTATAAAACAAACGAGGATAAATCAGCTGTAAAACAAACAAGCATGAGGTTAAATCAGGCTATAAAACAAACAAACATGAGGATAAATCAGACTATAAAACCAACAAACATGAGGATAAATTAGCTATAAAACAAGCAAACATGAGATTAAATCAGCTATAAAAAACAAACCTGAGGATAAATCAGACTATAAAAAAAAAACATGAGTATAAATCAGCTATAAAACAAACAAACATGAGGACAAGTCAGACTATAAAACCAACATGAGGATAAATCAGATGTAAAACAAACAAGCATGAGGATAAATCATGCTATTGAACAAACAAACATGAGGATAAATCAGACTATAAAACAAAAAAACATGACGATAAAACAGCTATAAAACAAACATGGGGATAAATCAGATTAGAAAACAAACAGACATGAGGATAAATAAGACTATAAGACAAACAAAAATGAGGATGAATCAGCTATAAAACAAACAAACATGAGGACAAGTCAGACTATAAAACCAATATGAGGTTAAATCAGATGTAAAACAAACAAGCATGAGGATAAATCATGCTATTAAACAAACAAACATGAGGGTAAATCAGACTATAAAACAAAAAAACATGACAATAAATCAGCGATAAAACAAACATGAGGATAAATCAACTATAAACCAAACATACATGAAGATAATCAGACTATAAGACAAACAAACATGAGGATAAATCAGCTATAAAACAAACAAACATGAGGATAAATCATACTATAAACCAACAGACATGACGTTAAATCAGCTATAAAACAAACGAGGACAAATCAGCTATAAAACAAACAAACATGAGGATAAATAAGTCTATAAAACAAACAAACGAGATTAAATCAGATGTAAAACAAACAAACATGAGGATAAATCAGCTGTAAAACTAACAAAAATGAGGATAAATCAAACTATAAACCAACAAAGGTGGATAAATCAGACTATAAGACAAACAAACATGAGGACAAATCAGCTATAAAACAAACAAACATGAGGATAAATCATACTATAAACCAACAAACATGAGGTTAAATCAGCTATAAAACAAACGAGGATTAATCAGACTTTAAAACCAACATGATAAATCAGACTATAAAACAAACAAACATGAGGATAAATAAGTCTAAAAACAAACAAACATGACATCAAATCAGCTGTAAAAAAAACAAACATGAGGATAAATCAGATTATAAAACGAACAAACATGATGATAAATCAGCTATAAAACAAACAAACGAGGATAAATCAGCTATAAAACAAACACACATGAGGATGAATCAGATTGTAAAACAAACAAACATGAGGATAAATCAGCTATAAAAGAAACAAACATAAGGATAATCACACAAGAAAAAAAACAAACATCAGGACAATCAGACTATAAGACAAACAAACATGAGGATAAAGCAGACTATAAAACAAACCAACATGCAGATAAATCAGCTATAAAACAAACACACATGAGGCTAAATCAGACTATAAAACAAAGAAACATGAGGATAAATCAACTATAAAACAAACAAACATGAAGATAGTCAGACTATAAGACAAACAAACATGAGGACAAATCAGCTATAAAACAAACAAACATGAGGATAAATCATACTATAAACCAACAAACATGAGGTTAAATCACCTATAAAACAAACGAGGATAAATCAGACTATAAAACAAAAAACATGAGGATGAATCAGACTACAAACCAACAAACATGAGGATAAATCAGCTGTAAAACAAAGAAACATGATGATAAGTCAGACTATAAAACCAACATGAGGATAAATCAGATGTAAAACAAACAAGCATGAGGATAAATCATGCTATTAAAAAAACAAACATGAGGGTAAATCAGACTATAAAACAAAAAACATGACGAAAAATCAGCGATAAAACAAACATGAGGATAAATCAACTATAAACCAAACAAACATGAAGATAATCAGACTATAAGACAAACAAACATGGGGATAAATCAGCTATAAATAAACAAACATGAGGATAAATCATACTATAAACCAACAAACATGAGGTTAAATCAGCTATAAAACAAACGAGGACAAATCAGACTTTAAAACCAACATGATAAATCAGACTATAAAACAAACAAACATGAGGATAAATTAGTCTATAAACAAACAAACATGACATCAAATCAGCTGTAAAAAAACAATCATGAGGATAAATCAGATTATAAAACGAATAAACATGATGATAAATCAGCTATAAAACAAACAAACGAGGATAAATCAGCTATAAAACAAACACACATGAGGATGAATCAGACTGTAAAACAAACAAACATGAGGATAAATCAGCTATAAAAGAAACAAACATAAGGATAATCACACAAGAAGAAAAACAAACATCAGGACAATCAGACTATAAGACAAACAAACATGAGGACAAATCAACTATAAAACAAACAAACATGAAGATAGTCAGACTATAAGACAAACAAACATGAGGACAAATCAGCTATAAAACAAACAAACATGAGGATTAATCAGCTGTAAAACTAACAAAAATGAGGATAAATCAAACTATAAACCAACAAACATGTGGATAAATCAGACTATAAAATAAAAAGACATGACGATAAATCAGCTATAAAACAAACATGGGGATAAATCAGATTATAAAACAAACAAACATGAGGATAAATAAGACTATAAGACAAACAAACATGACGATAAATCAGCTATAAAACAAACAAACATGAGGACAAGTCAGACTATAAAACCAACATGAGGATAAATCAGATGTAAAACAAACAAGCATGAGGATAAATCATGCTATTAAACAAACAAACATGAGGGTAAATCAGACTATAAAACAAAAAAACATGACGATAAATCAGCGATAAAACAAACATTAGGTATAAATCAGATTATAAAACAAACAGACATGAGGATAAATAAGACTATAAGACAAACAAACATGAGGATAAACCAGCTATAAATAAACAAACATGAGGATAAATCAGATATAAAACAAACAAACATGAAGATAATCAGACTATAAGACAAACAAACATGAGGATAAATCAGCTATAAATAAACAAACATGAGGATAAATCATACTATAAACCAACAAACAGGTTAAATCAGCTATAAAACAAACGAGGATAAATGAGACTTTAAAACAAACAAGATAAATCAGACTATAAAACCAACAAACATGGCGATAAATCAGCTATAAAACCAACAAACATGAGGATAAATAAGTCTATAAAACAAACAAACACAAGGCTAAATCAGACTATAAAACCAACAAACATGAGGATAAATCACACTATAAACCAACAAACATGAGGTTAAATCACCTATAAAACAAACAAGATTAAATCAGACTATAAAACAAACATGATAAACCAGACTATAAAACAAACAAACATGAGGATGAATCAGACTATAAATCAACAAACATGAGGTGAAATAAGCTATAAAACAAACGAGGATAAATCAGCTGTTCAACAAACAAGCATGAGGTTAAATCAGGCTATAAAACAAAAAACATGAGATTAAATCAGCTGCAAAACAAACAAACATGAGGATAAATCAGATTATAAAACAAACAAACATGAGAATTAATCAGCTGTAAAACTAACAAAAATGAGGATAAATTAAGCTATAAACCAACAAACATGGATAAATCAGACTAGAAAATAAACAAACATGAGGATAAATCAGCTATAAAACAAACAAACATGAGGATAAATCATACTATAAACCAACAAACATGACGTTAAATCAGCTATAAAACAAACGAGGACAAATCAGCTATAAAACAAACAAACATGAGGATAAATAAGTCTATAAAACAAACAAACGAGATTAAATCAGATGTAAAACAAACAAACATGAGGATAAATCAGCTGTAAAACTAACAAAAATGAGGATAAATCAAACTATAAACCAACAAAGGTGGATAAATCAGACTATAAGACAAACAAACATGAGGACAAATCAGCTATAAAACAAACAAACATGAGGACAAATCATACTATAAACCAACAAACATGAGGTTAAATCAGCTATAAAACAAACGAGGATAAATCAGACTTTAAAACCAACATGATAAATCAGAATATAAAACAAACAAACATGAGGATAAATAAGTCTAAAAACAAACAAACATGACATCAAATCAGCTGTAAAAAAAACAAACATGAGGATAAATCAGATTATAAAACGAACAAACATGATGATAAATCAGCTATAAAACAAACAAACGAGGATAAATCAGCTATAAAACAAACACACATGAGGATGAATCAGATTGTAAAACAAACAAACATGAGGATAAATCAGCTATAAAAGAAACAAACATAAGGATAATCACACAAGAAAAAAAACAAACATCAGGACAATCAGACTATAAGACAAACAAACATGAGGATAAAGCAGACTATAAAACAAACCAACATGCAGATAAATCAGCTATAAAACAAACACACATGAGGCTAAATCAGACTATAAAACAAAGAAACATGAGGATAAATCAACTATAAAACAAACAAACATGAAGATAGTCAGACTATAAGACAAACAAACATGAGGACAAATCAGCTATAAAACAAACAAACATGAGGATAAATCATACTATAAACCAACAAACATGAGGTTAAATCAACTATAAAACAAACGAGGATAAATCAGACTATAAAACAAAAAACATGAGGATGAATCAGACTACAAACCAACAAACATGAGGATAAATCAGCTGTAAAACAAAGAAACATGATGATAAGTCAGACTATAAAACCAACATGAGGATAAATCAGATGTAAAACAAACAAGCATGAGGATAAATCATGCTATTAAAAAAACAAACATGAGGGTAAATCAGACTATAAAACAAAAAACATGACGATAAATCAGCGATAAAACAAACATGAGGATAAATCAACTATAAACCAAACAAACATGAAGATAATCAGACTATAAGACAAACAAACATGGGGATAAATCAGCTATAAATAAACAAACATGAGGATAAATCATACTATAAACCAACAAACATGAGGTTAAATCAGCTATAAAACAAACGAGGACAAATCAGACTTTAAAACCAACATGATAAATCAGACTATAAAACAAACAAACATGAGGATAAATTAGTCTATAAACAAACAAACATGACATCAAATCAGCTGTAAAAAAACAATCATGAGGATAAATCAGATTATAAAACGAATAAACATGATGATAAATCAGCTATAAAACAAACAAACGAGGATAAATCAGCTATAAAACAAACACACATGAGGATGAATCAGACTGTAAAACAAACAAACATGAGGATAAATCAGCTATAAAAGAAACAAACATAAGGATAATCACACAAGAAGAAAAACAAACATCAGGACAATCAGACTATAAGACAAACAAACATGAGGACAAATCAACTATAAAACAAACAAACATGAAGATAGTCAGACTATAAGACAAACAAACATGAGGACAAATCAGCTATAAAACAAACAAACATGAGGATTAATCAGCTGTAAAACTAACAAAAATGAGGATAAATCAAACTATAAACCAACAAACATGTGGATAAATCAGACTATAAAATAAAAAGACATGACGATAAATCAGCTATAAAACAAACATGGGGATAAATCAGATTATAAAACAAACAAACATGAGGATAAATAAGACTATAAGACAAACAAACATGACGATAAATCAGCTATAAAACAAACAAACATGAGGACAAGTCAGGCTATAAAACCAACATGAGGATAAATCAGATGTAAAACAAACAAGCATGAGGATAAATCATGCTATTAAACAAACAAACATGAGGGTAAATCAGACTATAAAACAAAAAAACATGACGATAAATCAGCGATAAAACAAACATTAGGTATAAATCAGATTATAAAACAAACAGACATGAGGATAAATAAGACTATAAGACAAACAAACATGAGGATAAATCAGCTATAAATAAACAAACATGAGGATAAATCAGATATAAAACAAACAAACATGAAGATAATCAGACTATAAGACAAACAAACATGAGGATAAATCAGCTATAAATAAACAAACATGAGGATAAATCATACTATAAACCAACAAACAGGTTAAATCAGCTATAAAACAAACGAGGATAAATGGGACTTTAAAACAAACAAGATAAATCAGACTATAAAACCAACAAACATGGCGATAAATCAGCTATAAAACCAACAAACATGAGGATAAATAAGTCTATAAAACAAACAAACACAAGGCTAAATCAGACTATAAAACCAACAAACATGAGGATAAATCACACTATAAACCAACAAACATGAGGTTAAATCACCTATAAAACAAACAAGATTAAATCAGACTATAAAACAAACATGATAAACCAGACTATAAAACAAACAAACATGAGGATGAATCAGACTATAAATCAACAAACATGAGGTGAAATAAGCTATAAAACAAACGAGGATAAATCAGCTGTTCAACAAACAAGCATGAGGTTAAATCAGGCTATAAAACAAAAAACATGAGATTAAATCAGCTGCAAAACAAACAAACATGAGGATAAATCAGATTATAAAACAAACAAACATGAGGATTAATCAGCTGTAAAACTAACAAAAATGAGGATAAATTAAGCTATAAACCAACAAACATGGATAAATCAGACTAGAAAATAAACAAACATGAGGATAAATCAGCTATAAAACAAACAAACATGAGGATAAATCATACTATAAACCAACAAACATGACGTTAAATCAGCTATAAAACAAACGAGGACAAATCAGCTATAAAAAAACAAACATGAGGATAAATAAGTCTATAAAACAAACAAACGAGATTAAATCAGATGTAAAACAAACAAACATGAGGATAAATCAGCTGTAAAACTAACAAAAATGAGGATAAATCAAACTATAAACCAACAAAGGTGGATAAATCAGACTATAAGACAAACAAACATGAGGACAAATCAGCTATAAAACAAACAAACATGAGGATAAATCATACTATAAACCAACAAACATGAGGTTAAATCAGCTATAAAACAAACGAGGATAAATCAGACTTTAAAACCAACATGATAAATCAGACTATAAAACAAACAAACATGAGGATAAATAAGTCTAAAAACAAACAAACATGACATCAAATCAGCTGTAAAAAAACAAACATGAGGATAAATCAGATTATAAAACGAACAAACATGATGATAAATCAGCTATAAAACAAACAAACGAGGATAAATCAGCTATAAAACAAACACACATGAGGATGAATCAGATTGTAAAACAAACAAACATGAGGATAAATCAGCTATAAAAGAAACAAACATAAGGATAATCACACAAGAAAAAAAACAAACATCAGGACAATCAGACTATAAGACAAACAAACATGAGGATAAAGCAGACTATAAAACAAACCAACATGCAGATAAATCAGCTATAAAACAAACACACATGAGGCTAAATCAGACTATAAAACAAAGAAACATGAGGATAAATCAACTATAAAACAAACAAACATGAAGATAGTCAGACTATAAGACAAACAAACATGAGGACAAATCAGCTATAAAACAAACAAACATGAGGACAAATCAGCTACAAAACAAACAAACATGAGGATAAACCATACTATAAACCAACAAACATGAGGTTAAATCACCTATAAAACAAACGAGGATAAATCAGACTATAAAACAAAAAACATGAGGATGAATCAGACTGCAAACCAACAAACATGAGGATAAATCAGCTATAAAACAAACAAACATGACGATAAATCACCTATAAAACAAAAAAACCTGAGGATAAATCAGACTATAAAACCAACAAACATGAGGATAAATCCGTTATAAAACAAACAAACATGAGATTAAATCATCTATAAAAAACAAATGAGGATTAATCAGATTATAAAACAAAACAACATGAGGATTAATCAGCTATAAAACAAAGAAACATGATGATAAGTCAGACTATAAAACCAACATGAGGATAAATCAGATGTAAAACAAACAAGCATGAGGATAAATCATGCTATTAAAAAAACAAACATGAGGGTAAATCAGACTATAAAACAAAAAACATGACGATAAATCAGCGATAAAACAAACATGAGGATAAATCAACTATAAACCAAACAAACATGAAGATAATCAGACTATAAGACAAACAAACATGGGGATAAATCAGCTATAAATAAACAAACATGAGGATAAATCATACTATAAACCAACAAACATGAGGTTAAATCAGCTATAAAACAAACGAGGACGAATCAGACTTTAAAACCAACATGATAAATCAGACTATAAAACAAACAAACATGAGGATAAATTAGTCTATAAACAAACAAACATGACATCAAATCAGCTGTAAAAAAACAATCATGAGGATAAATCAGATTATAAAATGAATAAACATGATGATAAATCAGCTATAAAACAAACAAACGAGGATAAATCAGCTATAAAACAAACACACATGAGGATGAATCAGACTGTAAAACAAACAAACATGAGGATAAATCAGCTATAAAAGAAACAAACATAAGGATAATCACACAAGAAGAAAAACAAACATCAGGACAATCAGACTATAAGACAAACAAACATGAGGACAAATCAACTATAAAACAAACAAACATGAAGATAGTCAGACTATAAGACAAACAAACATGAGGACAAATCAGCTATAAAACAAACAAACGAGGATAAATCATACTATAAACCAACAAACATGAGGTTAAATCACCTATAAAACAAACGAGGATAAATCAGACTATAAAACACACATGAGGATGAATCAGACTATAAACCAACAATCATGAGGTTAAATCAGCTATAAAACAAACGAGGACAAATCAGCTATAAAACAAAGAAACATGAGGCTAAATCAGACTATAAAACAAAGAAACATGAGGATAAATCAACTATAAAACAAACAAACATGAAGATAGTCAGACTATAAGACAAACAAACATGAGGACAAATCAGCTATAAAACAAACAAACATGAGGATTAATCAGCTGTAAAACTAACAAAAATGAGGATAAATCAAACTATAAACCAACAAACATGTGGATAAATCAGACTATAAAATAAAAAGACATGACAATAAATCAGCTATAAAACAAACATGGGGATAAATCAGATTATAAAACAAACAAACATGAGGATAAATAAGACTATAAGACAAACAAACATGACGATAAATCAGCTATAAAACAAACAAACATGAGGACAAGTCAGACTATAAAACCAACATGAGGATAAATCAGATGTAAAACAAACAAGCATGAGGATAAATCATGCTATTAAACAAACAAACATGAGGGTAAATCAGACTATAAAACAAAAAAACATGACGATAAATCAGCGATAAAACAAACATTAGGTATAAATCAGATTATAAAACAAACAGACATGAGGATAAATAAGACTATAAGACAAACAAACATGAGGATAAATCAGCTATAAATAAACAAACATGAGGATAAATCAGATATAAAACAAACAAACATGAAGATAATCAGACTATAAGACAAACAAACATGAGGATAAATCAGCTATAAATAAACAAACATGAGGATAAATCATACTATAAACCAACAAACAGGTTAAATCAGCTATAAAACAAACGAGGATAAATGAGACTTTAAAACAAACAAGATAAATCAGACTATAAAACCAACAATCATGGCGATAAATCAGCTATAAAACCAACAAACATGAGGATAAATAAGTCTATAAAACAAACAAACACAAGGCTAAATCAGACTATAAAACCAACAAACATGAGGATAAATCACACTATAAACCAACAAACATGAGCTTAAATCACCTATAAAACAAACAAGATTAAATCAGACTATAAAACAAACATGATAAACCAGACTATAAAACAAACAAACATGAGGATGAATCAGACTATAAATCAACAAACATGAGGTGAAATAAGCTATAAAACAAACGAGGATAAATCAGCTGTTCAACAAACAAGCATGAGGTTAAATCAGGCTATAAAACAAAAAACATGAGGTTAAATCAGCTGCAAAACAAACAAACATGAGGATAAATCAGATTATAAAACAAACAAACATGAGGATTAATCAGCTGTAAAACTAACAAAAATGAGGATAAATTAAGCTATAAACCAACAAACATGGATAAATCAGACTAGAAAATAAACAAACATGAGGATAAATCAGACTATAAAGCCAACAAACATGAGGATAAATCATACTATAAACCAACAAACAGGTTAAATCAGCTATAAAACAAACGAGGATAAATGAGACTTTAAAACAAACATGATAAATCAGACTATAAAACCAACAAATATGACGATAAATCAGCTATAAAACAAACAAACATGAGGATAAATAAGTCTATAAAACAAACAAACATGAGCATAAATCATACTATAAACCAACAAACATGAGATGAAATAAGCTATAAAACAAACGAGGATAAATCAGCTGTAAAACAAACAAGCATGAGGTTAAATCAGGCTATAAAACAAACAAACATGAGATTAAATCAGCTGTAAAGCAAACAAACATGAGGATAAATCAGATTATAAAACAAACAAACATGAGGATTAATCAGCTGTAAAACTAACAAAAATGAGGATAAATTAAACTATAAACCAACAAACATGGATAAATCAGACTATAAAACAAACAAACATGAGGATAAATCAGACTATAAAACCAACAAACATGAGGATAAATTAGCTATAAAACAAGCAAACATGAGATTAAATCAGCTATAAAAAACAAACCTGAGGATAAATCAGACTATAAAAAAAAAACCTAAGTATAAATCAGCTATAAAACAAACAAACATGAGGACAAGTCAGACTATAAAACCATCATGAGGATAAATCAGATGTAAAACAAACAAGCATGAGGATAAATCATGCTATTGAACAAACAAACATGAGGATAAATCAGACTATAAAACAAACACACATGAGGATGAATCAGACTGTAAAACAAACAAACATGAGGATAAATCAGCTATAAAAGAAACAAACATAAGGATAATCACACAAGAAGAAAAACAAACATCAGGACAATCAGACTATAAGACAAACAAACATGAGGACAAATCAACTATAAAACAAACAAACATGAAGATAGTCAGACTATAAGACAAACAAACATGAGGACAAATCAGCTATAAAACAAACAAACATGAGGATTAATCAGCTGTAAAACTAACAAAAATGAGGATAAATCAAACTATAAACCAACAAACATGTGGATAAATCAGACTATAAAATAAAAAGACATGACGATAAATCAGCTATAAAACAAACATGGGGATAAATCAGATTATAAAACAAACAAACATGAGGATAAATAAGACTATAAGACAAACAAACATGACGATAAATCAGCTATAAAACAAACAAACATGAGGACAAGTCAGACTATAAAACCAACATGAGGATAAATCAGATGTAAAACAAACAAGCATGAGGATAAATCATGCTATTAAACAAACAAACATGAGGGTAAATCAGACTATAAAACAAAAAGACATGACGATAAATCAGCGATAAAACAAACATTAGGTATAAATCAGATTATAAAACAAACAGACATGAGGATAAATAAGACTATAAGACAAACAAACATGAGGATAAATCAGCTATAAATAAACAAACATGAGGATAAATCAGATATAAAACAAACAAACATGAAGATAATCAGACTATAAGACAAACAAACATGAGGATAAATCAGCTATAAATAAACAAACATGAGGATAAATCATACTATAAACCAACAAACAGGTTAAATCAGCTATAAAACAAACGAGGATAAATGAGACTTTAAAACAAACAAGATAAATCAGACTATAAAACCAACAATCATGGCGATAAATCAGCTATAAAACCAACAAACATGAGGATAAATAAGTCTATAAAACAAACAAACACAAGGCTAAATCAGACTATAAAACCAACAAACATGAGGATAAATCACACTATAAACCAACAAACATGAGGTTAAATCACCTATAAAACAAACAAGATTAAATCAGACTATAAAACAAACATGATAAACCAGACTATAAAACAAACAAACATGAGGATGAATCAGACTATAAATCAACAAACATGAGGTGAAATAAGCTATAAAACAAACGAGGATAAATCAGCTGTTCAACAAACAAGCATGAGGTTAAATCAGGCTATAAAACAAAAAACATGAGATTAAATCAGCTGCAAAACAAACAAACATGAGGATAAATCAGATTATAAAACAAACAAACATGAGGATTAATCAGCTGTAAAACTAACAAAAATGAGGATAAATTAAGCTATAAACCAACAAACATGGATAAATCAGACTAGAAAATAAACAAACATGAGGATAAATCAGACTATAAAGCCAACAAACATGAGGATAAATCATACTATAAACCAACAAACAGGTTAAATCAACTATAAAACAAACGAGGATAAATGAGACTTTAAAACAAACATGATAAATCAGACTATAAAACCAACAAATATGACGATAAATCAGCTATAAAAAAAACAAACATGAGGATAAATAAGTCTATAAAACAAACAAACATGAGCATAAATCATACTATAAACCAACAAACATGAGATGAAATAAGCTATAAAACAAACGAGGATAAATCAGCTGTAAAACAAACAAGCATGAGGTTAAATCAGGCTATAAAACAAACAAACATGAGATTAAATCAGCTGTAAAACAAACAAACATGAGGATAAATCAGATTATAAAACAAACAAACATGAGGATTAATCAGCTGTAAAACTAACAAAAATGAGGATAAAATAAACTATAAACCAACAAACATGGATAAATCAGACTATAAAACAAACAAACATGAGGATAAATCAGACTATAAAACCAACAAACATGAGGATAAATTAGCTATAAAACAAGCAAACATGAGATTAAATCAGCTATAAAAAACAAACCTGAGGATAAATCAGACTATAAAAAAAACCTGAGTATAAATCAGCTATAAAACAAACAAACATGAGGACAAGTCAGACTATAAAACCATCATGAGGATAAATCAGATGTAAAACAAACAAACATGAGGATAAATCAGACTATAAAACAAAAAAACATGACGATAAAACAGCTATAAAACAAACATGGGGATAAATCAGATTAGAAAACAAACAGACATGAGGATAAATAAGACTATAAGACAAACAAACATGAGGATAAATCAGCTATAAAACAAACAAACATGAGGACAAGTCAGACTATAAAACCAACATGAGGTTAAATCAGATGTAAAACAAACAAGCATGAGGATAAATCATGCTATTAAACAAACAAACATGAGGGTAAATCAGACTATAAAACAAAAAAACATGACAATAAATCAGCGATAAAACAAACATGAGGATAAATCAACTATAAACCAAACATACATGAAGATAATCAGACTATAAGACAAACAAACATGAGGATAAATCAGCTATAAAACAAACAAACATGAGGATAAATCATACTATAAACCAACAAACATGACGTTAAATCAGCTATAAAACAAACGAGGACAAATCAGCTATAAAACAAACAAACATGAGGATAAATAAGTCTATAAAACAAACAAACGAGATTAAATCAGATGTAAAACAAACAAACATGAGGATAAATCAGCTGTAAAACTAACAAAAATGAGGATAAATCAAACTATAAACCAACAAAGGTGGATAAATCAGACTATAAGACAAACAAACATGAGGACAAATCAGCTATAAAACAAACAATCATGAGGATAAATCATACTATAAACCAACAAACATGAGGTTAAATCAGCTATAAAACAAACGAGGATAAATCAGACTTTAAAACCAACATGATAAATCAGACTATAAAACAAACAAACATGAGGATAAATAAGTCTAAAAACAAACAAACATGACATCAAATCAGCTGTAAAAAAAACAAACATGAGGATAAATCAGATTATAAAACGAACAAACATGATGATAAATCAGCTATAAAACAAACAAACGAGGATAAATCAGCTATAAAACAAACACACATGAGGATGAATCAGATTGTAAAACAAACAAACATGAGGATAAATCAGCTATAAAAGAAACAAACATAAGGATAATCACACAAGAAAAAAAACAAACATCAGGACAATCAGACTATAAGACAAACAAACATGAGGATAAAGCAGACTATAAAACAAACCAACATGCAGATAAATCAGCTATAAAGCAAACACACATGAGGCTAAATCAGACTATAAAACAAAGAAACATGAGGATAAATCAACTATAAAACAAACAAACATGAAGATAGTCAGACTATAAGACAAACAAACATGAGGACAAATCAGCTATAAAACAAACAAACATGAGGATAAATCATACTATAAACCAACAAACATGAGGTTAAATCACCTATAAAACAAACGAGGATAAATCAGACTATAAAACAAAAAACATGAGGATGAATCAGACTACAAACCAACAAACATGAGGATAAATCAGCTGTAAAACAAAGAAACATGATGATAAGTCAGACTATAAAACCAACATGAGGATAAATCAGATGTAAAACAAACAAGCATGAGGATAAATCATGCTATTAAAAAAACAAACATGAGATTAAATCAGCTGTAAAACAAACAAACATGAGGATAAATCAGATTATAAAACAAACAAACATGAGGATTAATCAGCTGTAAAACTAACAAAAATGAGGATAAATTAAACTATAAACCAACAAACATGGATAAATCAGACTATAAAACAAACAAACATGAGGATAAATCAGACTATAAAACCAACAAACATGAGGATAAATTAGCTATAAAACAAGCAAACATGAGATTAAATCAGCTATAAAAAACAAACCTGAGGATAAATCAGACTATAAAAAAAAACCTGAGTATAAATCAGCTATAAAACAAACAAACATGAGGACAAGTCAGACTATAAAACCATCATGAGGATAAATCAGATGTAAAACAAACAAGCATGAGGATAAATCATGCTATTGAACAAACAAACATGAGGATAAATCAGACTATAAAACAAAAAAACATGACGATAAAACAGCTATAAAACAAACATGGGGATAAATCAGATTAGAAAACAAACAGACATGAGGATAAATAAGACTATAAGACAAACAAACATGAGGATAAATCAGCTATAAAACAAACAAACATGAGGACAAGTCAGACTATAAAACCAACATGAGGTTAAATCAGATGTAAAACAAACAAGCATGAGGATAAATCATGCTATTAAACAAACAAACATGAGGGTAAATCAGACTATAAAACAAAAAAACATGACAATAAATCAGCGATAAAACAAACATGAGGATAAATCAACTATAAACCAAACATACATGAAGATAATCAGACTATAAGACAAACAAACATGAGGATAAATCAGCTATAAAACAAACAAACATGAGGATAAATCATACTATAAACCAACAAACATGACGTTAAATCAGCTATAAAACAAACGAGGACAAATCAGCTATAAAACAAACAAACATGAGGATAAATAAGTCTATAAAACAAACAAACGAGATTAAATCAGATGTAAAACAAACAAACATGAGGATAAATCAGCTGTAGCACTAACAAAAATGAGGATATATCAAACTATAAACCAATAAAGGTGGATAAATCAGACTATAAGACAAACAAACATGAGGACAAATCAGCTATAAAACAAACAAACATGAGGATACATCATACTATAAACCAACAAACATGAGGTTAAATCAGCTATAAAACAAACGAGGATAAATCAGACTTTAAAACCAACATGATAAATCAGACTATAAAACAAACAAACATGAGGATAAATAAGTCTAAAAACAAACAAACATGACATCAAATCAGCTGTAAAAAAAACAAACATGAGGATAAATCAGATTATAAAACGAACAAACATGATGATAAATCAGCTATAAAACAAACAAACGAGGATAAATCAGCTATAAAACAAACACACATGAGGATGAATCAGATTGTAAAACAAACAAACATGAGGATAAATCAGCTATAAAAGAAACAAACATAAGGATAATCACACAAGAAAAAAAACAAACATCAGGACAATCAGACTATAAGACAAACAAACATGAGGATAAAGCAGACTATAAAACAAACCAACATGCAGATAAATCAGCTATAAAACAAACACACATGAGGCTAAATCAGACTATAAAACAAAGAAACATGAGGATAAATCAACTATAAAACAAACAAACATGAAGATAGTCAGACTATAAGACAAACAAACATGAGGACAAATCAGCTATAAAACAAACAAACATGAGGATAAATCATACTATAAACCAACAAACATGAGGTTAAATCACCTATAAAACAAACGAGGATAAATCAGACTATAAAACAAAAAACATGAGGATGAATCAGACTACAAACCAACAAACATGAGGATAAATCACCTGTAAAACAAAGAAACATGATGATAAGTCAGACTATAAAACCAACATGAGGATAAATCAGATGTAAAACAAACAAGCATGAGGATAAATCATGCTATTAAAAAAACAAACATGAGGGTAAATCAGACTATAAAACAAAAAACATGACGATAAATCAGCGATAAAACAAACATGAGGATAAATCAACTATAAACCAAACAAACATGAAGATAATCAGACTATAAGACAAACAAACATGGGGATAAATCAGCTATAAATAAACAAACATGAGGATAAATCATACTATAAACCAACAAACATGAGGTTAAATCAGCTATAAAACAAACGAGGACAAATCAGACTTTAAAACCAACATGATAAATCAGACTATAAAACAAACAAACATGAGGATAAATTAGTCTATAAACAAACAAACATGACATCAAATCAGCTGTAAAAAAACAATCATGAGGATAAATCAGATTATAAAACGAATAAACATGATGATAAATCAGCTATAAAACAAACAAACGAGGATAAATCAGCTATAAAACAAACACACATGAGGATGAATCAGACTGTAAAACAAACAAACATGAGGATAAATCAGCTATAAAAGAAACAAACATAAGGATAATCACACAAGAAGAAAAACAAACATCAGGACAATCAGACTATAAGACAAACAAACGAGGATAAATCATACTATAAACCAACAAACATGAGGTTAAATCACCTATAAAACAAACGAGGATAAATCAGACTATAAAACAAAAAACATGAGGATGAATCAGACTATAAACCAACAATCATGAGGTTAAATCAGCTATAAAACAAACGAGGACAAATCAGCTATAAAACAAAGAAACATGAGGCTAAATCAGACTATAAAACAAAGAAACATGAGGATAAATCAACTATAAAACAAACAAACATGAAGATAGTCAGACTATAAGACAAACAAACATGAGGACAAATCAGCTATAAAACAAACAAACATGAGGATTAATCAGCTGTAAAACTAACAAAAATGAGGATAAATCAAACTATAAACCAACAAACATGTGGATAAATCAGACTATAAAATAAAAAGACATGACGATAAATCAGCTATAAAACAAACATGGGGATAAATCAGATTATAAAACAAACAAACATGAGGATAAATAAGACTATAAGACAAACAAACATGACGATAAATCAGCTATAAAACAAACAAACATGAGGACAAGTCAGACTATAAAACCAACATGAGGATAAATCAGATGTAAAACAAACAAGCAGGAGGATAAATCATGCTATTAAACAAACAAACATGAGGGTAAATCAGACTATAAAACAAAAAAACATGACGATAAATCAGCGATAAAACAAACATTAGGTATAAATCAGATTATAAAACAAACAGACATGAGGATAAATAAGACTATAAGACAAACAAACATGAGGATAAATCAGCTATAAATAAACAAACATGAGGATAAATCAGATATAAAACAAACAAACATGAAGATAATCAGACTATAAGACAAACAAACATGAGGATAAATCAGCTATAAATAAACAAACATGAGGATAAATCATACTATAAACCAACAAACAGGTTAAATCAGCTATAAAACAAACGAGGATAAATGAGACTTTAAAACAAACAAGATAAATCAGACTATAAAACCAACAAACATGGCGATAAATCAGCTATAAAACCAACAAACATGAGGATAAATAAGTCTATAAAACAAACAAACACAAGGCTAAATCAGACTATAAAACCAACAAACATGAGGATAAATCACACTATAAACCAACAAACATGAGGTTAAATCACCTATAAAACAAACAAGTTTAAATCAGACTATAAAACAAACATGATAAACCAGACTATAAAACAAACAAACATGAGGATGAATCAGACTATAAATCAACAAACATGAGGTGAAATAAGCTATAAAACAAACGAGGATAAATCAGCTGTTCAACAAACAAGCATGAGGTTAAATCAGGCTATAAAACAAAAAACATGAGATTAAATCAGCTGCAAAACAAACAAACATGAGGATAAATCAGATTATAAAACAAACAAACATGAGGATTAATCAGCTGTAAAACTAACAAAAATGAGGATAAATTAAGCTATAAACCAACAAACATGGATAAATCAGACTAGAAAATAAACAAACATGAGGATAAATCAGACTATAAAACCAACAAACATGAGGATAAATCATACTATAAACCAACAAACAGGTTAAATCAGCTATAAAACAAACGAGGATAAATGAGACTTTAAAACAAACATGATAAATCAGACTATAAAACCAACAAATATGACGATAAATCAGCTATAAAAAAAACAAACATGAGGATAAATAAGTCTATAAAACAAACAAACATGAGCATAAATCATACTATAAACCAACAAACATGAGATGAAATAAGCTATAAAACAAACGAGGATAAATCAGCTGTAAAACAAACAAGCATGAGGTTAAATCAGGCTATAAAACAAACAAACATGAGATTAAATCAGCTGTAAAACAAACAAACATGAAGATAAATCAGATTATAAAACAAACAAACATGAGGATTAATCAGCTGTAAAACTAACAAAAATGAGGATAAATTAAACTATAAACCAACAAACATGGATAAATCAGACTATAAAACAAACAAACATGAGGATAAATCAGACTATAAAACCAACAAACATGAGGATAAATTAGCTATAAAACAAGCAAACATGAGATTAAATCAGCTATAAAAAACAAACCTGAGGATAAATCAGACTATTAAAAAAAAACCTGAGTATAAATCAGCTATAAAACAAACAAACATGAGGACAAGTCAGACTATAAAACCAACATGAGGATAAATCAGATGTAAAACAAACAAGCATGAGGATAAATCATGCTATTGAACAAACAAACATGAGGATAAATCAGACTATAAAACAAAAAAACATGACGATAAAACAGCTATAAAACAAACATGGGGATAAATCAGATTAGAAAACAAACAGACATGAGGATAAATAAGACTATAAGACAAACAAACATGAGGATAAATCAGCTATAAAACAAACAAACATGAGGGCAAGTCAGACTATAAAACCAACATGAGGTTAAATCAGATGTAAAACAAACAAGCATGAGGATAAATCATGCTATTAAACAAACAAACATGAGGGTAAATCAGACTATAAAACAAAAAAACATGACAATAAATCAGCGATAAAACAAACATGAGGATAAATCAACTATAAACCAAACATACATGAAGATAATCAGACTATAAGACAAACAAACATGAGGATAAATCAGCTATAAAACAAACAAACATGAGGATAAATCATACTATAAACCAACAAACATGACGTTAAATCAGCTATAAAACAAACGAGGACAAATCAGCTATAAAACAAACAAACATGAGGATAAATAAGTCTATAAAACAAACAAACGAGATTAAATCAGATGTAAAACAAACAAACATGAGGATAAATCAGCTGTAAAACTAACAAAAATGAGGATAAATCAAACCATAAACCAACAAAGGTGGATAAATCAGACTATAAGACAAACAAACATGAGGGCAAATCAGCTATAAAACAAACATGAGGATAAATCATACTATAAACCAACAAACATGAGGTTAAATCAGCTATAAAACAAACGAGGATAAATCAGACTTTAAAACCAACATGATAAATCAGACTATAAAACAAACAAACATGAGGATAAATCAGATTATAAAACGAACAAACATGATGATAAATCAGCTATAAAACAAACAAACGAGGATAAATCAGCTATAAAACAAACACACATGAGGATGAATCAGATTGTAAAACAAACAAACATGAGGATAAATCAGCTATAAAAGAAACAAACATAAGGATAATCACACAAGAAAAAAAACAAACATCAGGACAATCAGACTATAAGACAAACAAACATGAGGATAAAGCAGACTATAAAACAAACCAACATGCAGATAAATCAGCTATAAAACAAACACACATGAGGCTAAATCAGACTATAAAACAAAGAAACATAAGGATAAAACAACTATAAAACAAACAAACATGAAGATAGTCAGACTATAAGACAAACAAACATGAGGACAAATCAGCTATAAAACAAACAAACATGAGGATAAATCATACTATAAACCAACAAACATGAGGTTAAATCACCTATAAAACAAACGAGGATAAATCAGACTATAAAACAAAAAACATGAGGATGAATCAGACTACAAACCAACAAACATGAGGATAAATCAGCTATAAAACAAAGAAACATGACGATAAATCACCTATAAAACAAAAAAACCTGAGGATAAATCAGACTATAAAACAAACAAACATGAGATTAAATCATCTATAAAAAACAAATGAGGATTAATCAGATTATAAAACAAAACAACATGAGGATTAATCAGCTTTAAAACAAAGAAACATGATGATAAGTCAGACTATAAAACCAACATGACGATAAATCAGATATAAAACAAACAAGCATGAGGATAAATCATGCTATTAAACAAGCAATCATGAGGATAAATCAAAATATAAAACCAACATGAGGATGAATCAGATATAAAACAAACAAGCATGAGGATAAATCAGACTATAAGACAAACAAACATGAGGATGAATCAGCTATAAAATAAACAAATATGAGGATAAACTATAAACCAACAAACATGAGGTAACCTAGTGCATAAAGCACTAAACCTTTTTATCGCATTAAACGCTTTTTCTCGTCAAGAGAAGCATAATTTCATTAAAAACAAACAAAACAAGAAAAATGAATCTATTCAACAAGTCTGCAACACGTCCTTAAGAGTTCCATGATTTCACCCAATGCCAATGTGTAATTTCTCCAGTTCTGATCATTTTTTAGGTGGTTGTTAGCTTGGTCCAATGTCAAAACACAGTGAAATCTTTTTATGGCTTTAAACGCGTTTTCTCCTCGAGAGAAACATGATTTCCCTAAAAACGTTATAGTTTAAACATGCCTGTTGTACATGTGCGCAAAAACTCAGAACCTTAAGATAGGGGTTTCACCAATGTGTGTTTTGGTGAGACACCTTCTATTTCAAGGTTCTGTGCGTTTTCAGACAAGTACAATATGATTTATAGTGTTTCTGATGAAATCCCTCCTTTTAATGCATTTTCTCACAGAAAATGAGTCTCTCGCTATGGAAACATGGCTTTTTTGAAAAAGCATTTTCTGGTCGAGAAATCGTGTTTTAAGCAATAAAAACGACTCCCGGCCTTATTTAGTTCACATTTGTACTTTTGGTAAGCTAGCCCGTATTCATAACGCACTAAAACTTTTTATCGCGTTAAACGCCTTTTCTCGACGAGAAAAGCACAATTTCATCAAAAACAAACAAAACAAGAAAAATGAATCTATTCAACAAGTCTGCAACACGTCCTTAAGAGTTACATGATTTCACCCAATGTCAATGTGTAATTTCTCCAGTTCTGATCATTTTTTAGGTTGTTGGTAGCTTGGTCAATGCCAAAACAGAGTGAGATCTTTTTATGGCTTTAAACGCGTTTTCTCCTCGAGAGAAACATGATTTCACTAAAAACATTATACTTTAAACATGCCTGTTGTACATGTGTGCAAACACTCAAAGCCTTAAAATAGGGTTTTCACCAATGTGTTTTTTGGTGAGAAACCTTCTATTTCAAGGTTCTGTGCGTTTTCAGACAAGTACAGTATGAATTTATAGTGTTTCTGATGAAATCCCTCCTTTTTATGCATTTTCTCACAGAAAATGAGTCTCTCGCCATGGGAACATGGCTTTTTTGAAAAAGCATATTCTGGTCGAGAAATCGTGTTTTAAGCAATAAAAACGACTCCCGGCCTTATTTAGTTCACATTTGTACTTTTGGTAAGCTAGCCCGTACTCAGAACGCACTAAACCTTTTTATCGCGTTAAACGCCTTTTCTCGACGAGAAAAGCACAATTTCATCAAAAACGAACAAAACAAGAAAAACGAATCTATTCAACAAGTCTGCAACACGTCCTTAAGAGTTACATGATTTCACCCAATTTCAATGTGTAATTTCTCCAGTTCTGATCATTGTTTAGGTTGTTGGTAGCTTGGTCCAATGCCAAAACACAGTGAAATCTTTTTATAGCTTTAAACATGTTTTCTCCTCGAGAGAAACATGATTTCACTAAAAACATTATACTTTAAACATGCCTGTTGTACATGTGTGCAAACACTCAAAGCCTTAAAATAGGGTTTTCACCAATGTGTTTTTTGGTGAGAAACCTTCTATTTCAAGGTTCTGTGCGTTTTCAGACAAGTACAATATGAATTTATAGTGTTTCTGATGAAATCCCTCCTTTTAATGCATTTTCTCACAGAAAACGAGTCTCTCGCCATGGGAACATGGCTTTTTTGAAAAAGCATATTCTGGGCGAGAAATTGTGTTTTAAACAATAAAAACGACTCCCGGCCTTATTTAGTTCACATTTGTACTTTTGGTAAGCTAGCCCGTATTCATAACGCACTAAACCTTTTTATCGCGTTAAACGCCTTTTCTCGACGAGAAAAGCACAATTTCATCAAAAACGAACAAAACAAGAAAAATGAATCTATTCAACAAGTCTACAACACGGCCTTAAGAGTTACATGATTTCACCCAATGCCAATGTGTAATTTCTCCAGTGCTGATCAATTTTTAGGTTGTTGGTAGCTTGGTCCAATGTCAAAACACAGTGAAATCTTTTTATGGCTTTAAACGCGTTTTCTCCTCGAGAGAAACATGATTTCCCTAAAAACGTTATAGTTTAAACATGCCTGTTGTACATGTGCGCAAAAACTCAGAGCCTTAAGATAGGGGTTTCACCAATGTGTTTTTTGGTGAGAAACCTTCTATTTCAAGGTTCTGTGCGTTTTCAGACAAGTACAATATGTATTTATAGTGTTTCTGATGAAATCCCTCCTTTTAATGCATTTTCTCACAGAAAACGAGTCTCTCGCCATGGGATCATGGCTTTTTTGAAAAAGCATATTCTCGTCGAGAAATCGTGTTTTAAACAATAAAAACGACTCCCGACCTTATTTAGTTCACATTTGTACTTTTGGTAAGCTAGCCCGTATTCATAACGCACTAAACCTTTTTATCGCGCTAAACGCCTTTTCTCGATAAGAAAAGCACAATTTCATCAAAAACAAACAAAACAAGAAAAATGAATCTATTCAACAAGTCTGCAACACGTCCTTAAGAGTTACATGATTTCACCGAATGTCAATGTGTAATTTCTCCAGTTCTGATCATTTTTTAGGTTGTTGGTTGCTTGGTCAATGCCAAAACACAGTGAGATCTTTTTATGGCTTTAAACGCGTTTTCTCCTCGAGAGAAACATGATTTCACTAAAAACGTTATAGTTTAAACATGCCTGTTGTACATGTGCGCAAACACTCAGAGCCTTAAGATAGGGGTTTCACCAATGTGTTTTTTGGTGAGAAACCTTCTATTTCAAGGTTCTGTGCGTTTTCTGACAAGTACAATATGTATTTATAGTGTTTCTGATGAAATCCCTCCTTTTAATGCATTTTCTCACAGAAAACGAGTCTCTCGCCATGGGAACATGGCTTTTTTGAAAAAGCATATTCTGGGCGAGAAATTGTGTTTTAAACAATAAAAACGACACCCGGCCTTATTTAGTTCACATTTGTACTTTTGGTAAGCTTGCCCGTATTCATAACGCACTAAACCTTTTTATCGCGTTAAACGCCTTTTCTCGACGAGAAAAGCACAATTTCATCAAAAACGAACAAAACAAGAAAAACGAATCTATTCAACAAGTCTACAACACGGCCTTAACAGTTACATGATTTCACCCAACGCCAAAGTGTAATTTCTCCAGTTCTGATCATTTTTTAGGTTGTTGGTAGCTTGGTCCAATGCCAAAACACAGTGAAATCTTTTTATAGCTTTAAACGCGTTTTCTCCTCGAGAGAAACATGATTTCACTAAAAACGTTATAGTTTAAACATGCCTGTTGTACATGTGTGCAAACACCTCAGAGCCTTAAGATAGGGGTTTCACCAATGTGTTTTTTCGTGAGAAACCTTCTATTTCAAGGTTCTTTGCGTTTTCAGACAAGTACAATATGTATTTACGGTGTTTCTAATGAAATCCCTCCTTTTAATGCATTTTCTCACAGAAAACGAGTCTCTCGCCATGGGAACATGGCTTTTTTTGAAAAAGCATATTCTGGTCGAGAAATCGTGTTTTAAGCAATAAAAACGACGCCCGGTCTTATTTAGTTCACATTTGTACTTTTGGTAAGCTAGCCCGTACTCAGAACGCACTAAACCTTTTTATCGCGTTAAACGCCTTTTCTCGACGAGAAAAGCACAATTTCATCAAAAACAAACAAAACAAGAAAAATGAATCTATTCAACAAGTCTGCAACACGTCCTTAAGAGTTACATGATTTCACCCAATGTCAATGTGTAATTTCTCCAGTTCTGATCATTTTTTAGGTTGTTGGTAGCTTGGTCCAATGTCAAAACACAGTAAAATCTTTTTATGGCTTTAAACGCGTTTTCTCCTCGAGAGAAACATGATTTCACTAAAAACGTTATAGTTTAAACATGCCTGTTGTACATGTGCGCAAACACTCAGAGCCTTAAGATAGGGGTTTCACCAATGTGTTTTTTGGTGAGAAACCTTCTATTTCAAGGTTCTGTGCGTTTTCAGACAAGTACAATATGTATTTATAGTGTTTCTGATGAAATCCCTCCTTTTAATGCATTTTCTCACAGAAAACGAGTCTCTCGCCATGGGAACATGGCTTTTTTGAAAAAGCATATTCTGGGCGAGAAATTGTGTTTTAAACAATAAAAACGACTCCCGGCCTTATTTAGTTCACATTTGTACTTTTGGTAAGCTAGCCCGTATTCATAACGCACTAAACCTTTTTATCGCGTTAAACGCCTTTTCTCGACGAGAAAAGCACAATTTCATCAAAAACGAACAAAACAAGAAAAACGAATCTATTCAACAAGTCTACAACACGGCCTTAAGAGTTACATGATTTCACCCAATGCCAATGTGTAATTTCTCCAGTGCTGATCATTTTTTAGGTTGTTGGTAGCTTGGTCCAATGTCAAAACACAGTGAAATCTTTTTATGGCTTTAAACGCGTTTTCTCCTCGAGAGAAACATGATTTCACTAAAAACGTTATAGTTTAAACATGCCTGTTGTACATGTGTGCAAACACCTCAGAGCCTTAAGATAGGGGTTTCACCAATGTGTTTTTTGGTGAGAAACCTTCTATTTCAAGGTTCTTTGCGTTTTCAGACAAGTACAATATGTATTTACAGTGTTTCTAATGAAATCCCTCCTTTTAATGCATTTTCTCACAGAAAACGAGTCTCTCGCCATGGGAACATGGCTTTTTTTGAAAAAGCATATTCTGGTCGAGAAATCGTGTTTTAAGCAATAAAAACGACGCCCGGTCTTATTTAGTTCACATTTGTACTTTTGGTAAGCTAGCCCGTATTCATAACGCACTACACCTTTTTATCGCGCTAAACGCCTTTTCTCGACGAGAAAAGCACAATTTCATCAAAAACAAACAAAACAAGAAAAATGAATCTATTCAACAAGTCTGCAACACGTCCTTAAGAGTTACATGATTTCACCCAATGTCAATGTGTAATTTCTCCAGTTCTGATCATTTTTTAGGTTGTTGGTAGCTTGGTCAATGCCAAAACACAGTGAGATCTTTTTATGGCTTTAAACGCGTTTTCTCCTCGAGAGAAACATGATTTCACTAAAAACATTATACTTTAAACATGCCTGTTGTACATGTGTGCAAACACTCAAAGCCTTAAAATAGGGTTTTCACCAATGTGTTTTTTGGTGAGAAACCTTCTATTTCAAGGTTCTGTGCGTTTTCAGACAAGTACAATATGAATTTATAGTGTTTCTGATGAAATCCCTCCTTTTTATGCATTTTCTCACAGAAAATGAGTCTCTCGCCATGGGAACATGGCTTTTTTGAAAAAGCATATTCTGCTCGAGAAATCGTGTTTTAAACAATAAAAACGACTCCCGGCCTTATTTAGTTCACATTTGTACTTTTGGTAAGCTAGCCCGTACTCAGAACGCACTAAACCTTTTTATCGCGTTAAACGCCTTTTCTCGACGAGAAAAGCACAATTTCATCAAAAACGAACAAAACAAGAAAAACGAATCTATTCAACAAGTCTGCAACACGTCCTTAAGAGTTACATGATTTCACCCAATGTCAATGTGTAATTTCTCCAGTTCTGATCATTTTTTAGGTTGTTGGTAGCTTGGTCCAATGTCAAAACACAGTAAAATCTTTTTATGGCTTTAAACGCGTTTTCTCCTCGAGAGAAACATGATTTCACTAAAAACGTTATAGTTTAAACATGCCTGTTGTACATGTGCGCAAACACTCAGAGCCTTAAGATAGGGGTTTCACCAATGTGTTTTTTGGTGAGAAACCTTCTATTTCAAGGTTCTGTGCGTTTTCAGACAAGTACAATATGTATTTATAGTGTTTCTGATGAAATCCCTCCTTTTAATGCATTTTCTCACAGAAAACGAGTCTCTCGCCATGGGAACATGGCTTTTTTGAAAAAGCATATTCTGGGCGAGAAATTGTGTTTTAAACAATAAAAACGACTCCCGGCCTTATTTAGTTCACATTTGTACTTTTGGTAAGCTAGCCCGTATTCATAACGCACTAAACCTTTTTATCGCGTTAAACGCCTTTTCTCGACGAGAAAAGCACAATTTCATCAAAAACGAACAAAACAAGAAAAACGAATCTATTCAACAAGTCTACAACACGGCCTTAAGAGTTACATGATTTCACCCAATGCCAATGTGTACTTTCTCCAGTGCTGATCATTTTTTAGGTTGTTGGTAGCTTGGTCCAATGTCAAAACACAGTGAAATCTTTTTATGGCTTTAAACGCGTTTTCTCCTCGAGAGAAACATGATTTCACTAAAAACGTTATAGTTTAAACATGCCTGTTGTACATGTGTGCAAACACCTCAGAGCCTTAAGATAGGGGTTTCACCAATGTGTTTTTTGGTGAGAAACCTTCTATTTCAAGGTTCTTTGCGTTTTCAGACAAGTACAATATGTATTTACAGTGTTTCTAATGAAATCCCTCCTTTTAATGCATTTTCTCACAGAAAACGAGTCTCTCGCCATGGGAACATGGCTTTTTTTGAAAAAGCATATTCTGGTCGAGAAATCGTGTTTTAAGCAATAAAAACGACGCCCGGTCTTATTTAGTTCACATTTGTACTTTTGGTAAGCTAGCCCGTATTCATAACGCACTACACCTTTTTATCGCGTTAAACGCCTTTTCTCGACGAGAAAAGCACAATTTCATCAAAAACAAACAAAACAAGAAAAATGAATCTATTCAACAAGTCTGCAACACGTCCTTAAGAGTTACATGATTTCACCCAATGTCAATGTGTAATTTCTCCAGTTCTGATCATTTTTTAGGTTGTTGGTAGCTTGGTCAATGCCAAAACACAGTGAGATCTTTTTATGGCTTTAAACGCGTTTTCTCCTCGAGAGAAACATGATTTCACTAAAAACATTATACTTTAAACATGCCTGTTGTACATGTGTGCAAACACTCAAAGCCTTAAAATAGGGTTTTCACCAATGTGTTTTTTGGTGAGAAACCTTCTATTTCAAGGTTCTGTGCGTTTTCAGACAAGTACAATATGAATTTATAGTGTTTCTGATGAAATCCCTCCTTTTTATGCATTTTCTCACAGAAAATGAGTCTCTCGCCATGGGAACATGGCTTTTTTGAAAAAGCATATTCTGCTCGAGAAATCGTGTTTTAAACAATAAAAACGACTCCCGGCCTTATTTAGTTCACATTTGTACTTTTGGTAAGCTAGCCCGTACTCAGAACGCACTAAACCTTTTTATCGCGTTAAACGCCTTTTCTCGACGAGAAAAGCACAATTTCATCAAAAACGAACAAAACAAGAAAAACGAATCTATTCAACAAGTCTGCAACACGTCCTTAAGAGTTACATGATTTCACCCAATGTCAATGTGTAATTTCTCCAGTTCTGATCATTTTTTAGGTTGTTGGTAGCTTGGTCCAATGTCAAAACACAGTAAAATCTTTTTATGGCTTTAAACGCGTTTTCTCCTCGAGAGAAACATGATTTCACTAAAAACGTTATAGTTTAAACATGCCTGTTGTACATGTGTGCAAACACTCAGAGCCTTAAGATAGGGGTTTCACCAATGTGTTTTTTGGTGAGAAACCTTCTATTTCAAGGTTCTGTGCGTTTTCAGACAAGTACAATATGTATTTATAGTGTTTCTGATGAAATCCCTCCTTTTAATGCATTTTCTCACAGAAAACGAGTCTCTCGCCATGGGAACATGGCTTTTTTGAAAAAGCATATTCTGGGCGAGAAATTGTGTTTTAAACAATAAAAACGACTCCCGGCCTTATTTAGTTCACATTTGTACTTTTGGTAAGCTAGCCCGTATTCATAACGCACTAAACCTTTTTATCGCGTTAAACGCCTTTTCTCGACGAGAAAAGCACAATTTCATCAAAAACGAACAAAACAAGAAAAACGAATCTATTCAACAAGTCTACAACACGGCCTTAAGAGTTACATGATTTCACCCAATGCCAATGTGTAATTTCTCCAGTGCTGATCATTTTTTAGGTTGTTGGTAGCTTGGTCCAATGTCAAAACACAGTGAAATCTTTTTATGGCTTTAAACGCGTTTTCTCCTCGAGAGAAACATGATTTCACTAAAAACGTTATAGTTTAAACATGCCTGTTGTACATGTGTGCAAACACCTCAGAGCCTTAAGATAGGGGTTTCACCAATGTGTTTTTTGGTGAGAAACCTTCTATTTCAAGGTTCTTTGCGTTTTCAGACAAGTACAATATGTATTTACAGTGTTTCTAATGAAATCCCTCCTTTTAATGCATTTTCTCACAGAAAACGAGTCTCTCGCCATGGGAACATGGCTTTTTTTGAAAAAGCATATTCTGGTCGAGAAATCGTGTTTTAAGCAATAAAAACGACGCCCGGTCTTATTTAGTTCACATTTTTACTTTTGGTAAGCTAGCCCGTATTCATAACGCACTACACCTTTTTATCGCGTTAAACGCCTTTTCTCGACGAGAAAAGCACAATTTCATCAAAAACAAACAAAACAAGAAAAATGAATCTATTCAACAAGTCTGCAACACGTCCTTAAGAGTTACATGATTTCACCCAATGTCAATGTGTAATTTCTCCAGTTCTGATCATTTTTTAGGTTGTTGGTAGCTTGGTCAATGCCAAAACACAGTGAGATCTTTTTATGGCTTTAAACGCGTTTTCTCCTCGAGAGAAACATGATTTCACTAAAAACATTATACTTTAAACATGCCTGTTGTACATGTGTGCAAACACTCAAAGCCTTAAAATAGGGTTTTCACCAATGTGTTTTTTGGTGAGAAACCTTCTATTTCAAGGTTCTGTGCGTTTTCAGACAAGTACAATATGAATTTATAGTGTTTCTGATGAAATCCCTCCTTTTTATGCATTTTCTCACAGAAAATGAGTCTCTCGCCATGGGAACATGGCTTTTTTGAAAAAGCATATTCTGGGCGAGAAATTGTGTTTTAAACAATAAAAACGACTCCCGGCCTTATTTAGTTCACATTTGTACTTTTGGTAAGCTAGCCCGTATTCATAACGCACTAAACCTTTTTATCGCGTTAAACGCCTTTTCTCGACGAGAAAAGCACAATTTCATCAAAAACGAACAAAACAAGAAAAATGAATCTATTCAACAAGTCTACAACACGGCCTTAAGAGTTACATGATTTCACCCAATGCCAATGTGTAATTTCTCCAGTGCTGATCAATTTTTAGGTTGTTGGTAGCTTGGTCCAATGTCAAAACACAGTGAAATCTTTTTATGGCTTTAAACGCGTTTTCTCCTCGAGAGAAACATGATTTCCCTAAAAACGTTATAGTTTAAACATGCCTGTTGTACATGTGCGCAAAAACTCAGAGCCTTAAGATAGGGGTTTCACCAATGTGTTTTTTGGTGAGAAACCTTCTATTTCAAGGTTCTGTGCGTTTTCAGACAAGTACAATATGTATTTATAGTGTTTCTGATGAAATCCCTCCTTTTAATGCATTTTCTCACAGAAAACGAGTCTCTCGCCATGGGAACATGGCTTTTTTGAAAAAGCATATTCTCGTCGAGAAATCGTGTTTTAAACAATAAAAACGACTCCCGACCTTATTTAGTTCACATTTGTACTTTTGGTAAGCTAGCCCGTATTCATAACGCACTAAACCTTTTTATCGCGCTAAACGCCTTTTCTCGATAAGAAAAGCACAATTTCATCAAAAACAAACAAAACAAGAAAAATGAATCTATTCAACAAGTCTGCAACACGTCCTTAAGAGTTACATGATTTCACCGAATGTCAATGTGTAATTTCTCCAGTTCTGATCATTTTTTAGGTTGTTGGTTGCTTGGTCAATGCCAAAACACAGTGAGATCTTTTTATGGCTTTAAACGCGTTTTCTCCTCGAGAGAAACATGATTTCACTAAAAACGTTATAGTTTAAACATGCCTGTTGTACATGTGCGCAAACACTCAGAGCCTTAAGATAGGGGTTTCACCAATGTGTTTTTTGGTGAGAAACCTTCTATTTCAAGGTTCTGTGCGTTTTCTGACAAGTACAATATGTATTTATAGTGTTTCTGATGAAATCCCTCCTTTTAATGCATTTTCTCACAGAAAACGAGTCTCTCGCCATGGGAACATGGCTTTTTTGAAAAAGCATATTCTGGGCGAGAAATTGTGTTTTAAACAATAAAAACGACACCCGGCCTTATTTAGTTCACATTTGTACTTTTGGTAAGCTTGCCCGTATTCATAACGCACTAAACCTTTTTATCGCGTTAAACGCCTTTTCTCGACGAGAAAAGCACAATTTCATCAAAAACGAACAAAACAAGAAAAACGAATCTATTCAACAAGTCTACAACACGGCCTTAACAGTTACATGATTTCACCCAATGCCAAAGTGTAATTTCTCCAGTTCTGATCATTTTTTAGGTTGTTGGTAGCTTGGTCCAATGCCAAAACACAGTGAAATCTTTTTATAGCTTTAAACGCGTTTTCTCCTCGAGAGAAACATGATTTCACTAAAAACGTTATAGTTTAAACATGCCTGTTGTACATGTGTGCAAACACCTCAGAGCCTTAAGATAGGGGTTTCACCAATGTGTTTTTTCGTGAGAAACCTTCTATTTCAAGGTTCTTTGCGTTTTCAGACAAGTACAATATGTATTTACAGTGTTTCTAATGAAATCCCTCCTTTTAATGCATTTTCTCACAGAAAACGAGTCTCTCGCCATGGGAACATGGCTTTTTTTGAAAAAGCATATTCTGGTCGAGAAATCGTGTTTTAAGCAATAAAAACGACGCCCGGTCTTATTTAGTTCACATTTGTACTTTTGGTAAGCTAGCCCGTACTCAGAACGCACTAAACCTTTTTATCGCGTTAAACGCCTTTTCTCGACGAGAAAAGCACAATTTCATCAAAAACAAACAAAACAAGAAAAATGAATCTATTCAACAAGTCTGCAACACGTCCTTAAGAGTTACATGATTTCACCCAATGTCAATGTGTAATTTCTCCAGTTCTGATCATTTTTTAGGTTGTTGGTAGCTTGGTCCAATGTCAAAACACAGTAAAATCTTTTTATGGCTTTAAACGCGTTTTCTCCTCGAGAGAAACATGATTTCACTAAAAACGTTATAGTTTAAACATGCCTGTTGTACATGTGCGCAAACACTCAGAGCCTTAAGATAGGGGTTTCACCAATGTGTTTTTTGGTGAGAAACCTTCTATTTCAAGGTTCTGTGCGTTTTCAGACAAGTACAATATGTATTTATAGTGTTTCTGATGAAATCCCTCCTTTTAATGCATTTTCTCACAGAAAACGAGTCTCTCGCCATGGGAACATGGCTTTTTTGAAAAAGCATATTCTGGGCGAGAAATTGTGTTTTAAACAATAAAAACGACTCCCGGCCTTATTTAGTTCACATTTGTACTTTTGGTAAGCTAGCCCGTATTCATAACGCACTAAACCTTTTTATCGCGTTAAACGCCTTTTCTCGACGAGAAAAGCACAATTTCATCAAAAACGAACAAAACAAGAAAAACGAATCTATTCAACAAGTCTACAACACGGCCTTAAGAGTTACATGATTTCACCCAATGCCAATGTGTAATTTCTCCAGTGCTGATCATTTTTTAGGTTGTTGGTAGCTTGGTCCAATGTCAAAACACAGTGAAATCTTTTTATGGCTTTAAACGCGTTTTCTCCTCGAGAGAAACATGATTTCACTAAAAACGTTATAGTTTAAACATGCCTGTTGTACATGTGTGCAAACACCTCAGAGCCTTAAGATAGGGGTTTCACCAATGTGTTTTTTGGTGAGAAACCTTCTATTTCAAGGTTCTTTGCGTTTTCAGACAAGTACAATATGTATTTACAGTGTTTCTAATGAAATCCCTCCTTTTAATGCATTTTCTCACAGAAAACGAGTCTCTCGCCATGGGAACATGGCTTTTTTTGAAAAAGCATATTCTGGTCGAGAAATCGTGTTTTAAGCAATAAAAACGACGCCCGGTCTTATTTAGTTCACATTTGTACTTTTGGTAAGCTAGCCCGTATTCATAACGCACTACACCTTTTTATCGCGTTAAACGCCTTTTCTCGACGAGAAAAGCACAATTTCATCAAAAACAAACAAAACAAGAAAAATGAGTCTATTCAACAAGTCTGCAACACGTCCTTAAGAGTTACATGATTTCACCCAATGTCAATGTGTAATTTCTCCAGTTCTGATCATTTTTTAGGTTGTTGGTAGCTTGGTCAATGCCAAAACACAGTGAGATCTTTTTATGGCTTTAAACGCATTTTCTCCTCGAGAGAAACATGATTTCACTAAAAACATTATACTTTAAACATGCCTGTTGTACATGTGTGCAAACACTCAAAGCCTTAAAATAGGGTTTTCACCAATGTGTTTTTTGGTGAGAAACCTTCTATTTCAAGGTTCTGTGCGTTTTCAGACAAGTACAATATGAATTTATAGTGTTTCTGATGAAATCCCTCCTTTTTATGCATTTTCTCACAGAAAATGAGTCTCTCGCCATGGGAACATGGCTTTTTTGAAAAAGCATATTCTGCTCGAGAAATCGTGTTTTAAACAATAAAAACGACTCCCGGCCTTATTTAGTTCACATTTGTACTTTTGGTAAGCTAGCCCGTACTCAGAACGCACTAAACCTTTTTATCGCGTTAAACGCCTTTTCTCGACGAGAAAAGCACAATTTCATCAAAAACGAACAAAACAAGAAAAACGAATCTATTCAACAAGTCTGCAACACGTCCTTAAGAGTTACATGATTTCACCCAATGTCAATGTGTAATTTCTCCAGTTCTGATCATTTTTTAGGTTGTTGGTAGCTTGGTCCAATGTCAAAACACAGTAAAATCTTTTTATGGCTTTAAACGCGTTTTCTCCTCGAGAGAAACATGATTTCACTAAAAACGTTATAGTTTAAACATGCCTGTTGTACATGTGCGCAAACACTCAGAGCCTTAAGATAGGGGTTTCACCAATGTGTTTTTTGGTGAGAAACCTTCTATTTCAAGGTTCTGTGCGTTTTCAGACAAGTACAATATGTATTTATAGTGTTTCTGATGAAATCCCTCCTTTTAATGCATTTTCTCACAGAAAACGAGTCTCTCGCCATGGGAACATGGCTTTTTTGAAAAAGCATATTCTGGGCGAGAAATTGTGTTTTAAACAATAAAAACGACTCCCGGCCTTATTTAGTTCACATTTGTACTTTTGGTAAGCTAGCCCGTATTCATAACGCACTAAACCTTTTTATCGCGTTAAACGCCTTTTCTCGACGAGAAAAGCACAATTTCATCAAAAACGAACAAAACAAGAAAAACGAATCTATTCAACAAGTCTACAACACGGCCTTAAGAGTTACATGATTTCACCCAATGCCAATGTGTAATTTCTCCAGTGCTGATCATTTTT
This sequence comes from Lampris incognitus, assembly GCF_029633865.1. Classification (NCBI taxonomy): domain Eukaryota; kingdom Metazoa; phylum Chordata; class Actinopteri; order Lampriformes; family Lampridae; genus Lampris; species Lampris incognitus. The sequence goes on along the minus strand of NC_079224.1, from coordinate 381,607 downwards.
TAGGTTGTTGGTAGCTTGGTCCAATGTCAAAACACAGTGAAATCTTTTTATGGCTTTAAACGCGTTTTCTCCTCGAGAGAAACATGATTTCACTAAAAACGTTATAGTTTAAACATGCCTGTTGTACATGTGTGCAAACACCTCAGAGCCTTAAGATAGGGGTTTCACCAATGTGTTTTTTGGTGAGAAACCTTCTATTTCAAGGTTCTTTGCGTTTTCAGACAAGTACAATATGTATTTACAGTGTTTCTAATGAAATCCCTCCTTTTAATGCATTTTCTCACAGAAAACGAGTCTCTCGCCATGGGAACATGGCTTTTTTTGAAAAAGCATATTCTGGTCGAGAAATCGTGTTTTAAGCAATAAAAACGACGCCCGGTCTTATTTAGTTCACATTTGTACTTTTGGTAAGCTAGCCCGTATTCATAACGCACTACACCTTTTTATCGCGTTAAACGCCTTTTCTCGACGAGAAAAGCACAATTTCATCAAAAACAAACAAAACAAGAAAAATGAATCTATTCAACAAGTCTGCAACACGTCCTTAAGAGTTACATGATTTCACCCAATGTCAATGTGTAATTTCTCCAGTTCTGATCATTTTTTAGGTTGTTGGTAGCTTGGTCAATGCCAAAACACAGTGAGATCTTTTTATGGCTTTAAACGCATTTTCTCCTCGAGAGAAACATGATTTCACTAAAAACATTATACTTTAAACATGCCTGTTGTACATGTGTGCAAACACTCAAAGCCTTAAAATAGGGTTTTCACCAATGTGTTTTTTGGTGAGAAACCTTCTATTTCAAGGTTCTGTGCGTTTTCAGACAAGTACAATATGAATTTATAGTGTTTCTGATGAAATCCCTCCTTTTTATGCATTTTCTCACAGAAAATGAGTCTCTCGCCATGGGAACATGGCTTTTTTGAAAAAGCATATTCTGCTCGAGAAATCGTGTTTTAAACAATAAAAACGACTCCCGGCCTTATTTAGTTCACATTTGTACTTTTGGTAAGCTAGCCCGTACTCAGAACGCACTAAACCTTTTTATCGCGTTAAACGCCTTTTCTCGACGAGAAAAGCACAATTTCATCAAAAACGAACAAAACAAGAAAAACGAATCTATTCAACAAGTCTGCAACACGTCCTTAAGAGTTACATGATTTCACCCAATGTCAATGTGTAATTTCTCCAGTTCTGATCATTTTTTAGGTTGTTGGTAGCTTGGTCCAATGTCAAAACACAGTAAAATCTTTTTATGGCTTTAAACGCGTTTTCTCCTCGAGAGAAACATGATTTCACTAAAAACGTTATAGTTTAAACATGCCTGTTGTACATGTGCGCAAACACTCAGAGCCTTAAGATAGGGGTTTCACCAATGTGTTTTTTGGTGAGAAACCTTCTATTTCAAGGTTCTGTGCGTTTTCAGACAAGTACAATATGTATTTATAGTGTTTCTGATGAAATCCCTCCTTTTAATGCATTTTCTCACAGAAAACGAGTCTCTCGCCATGGGAACATGGCTTTTTTGAAAAAGCATATTCTGGGCGAGAAATTGTGTTTTAAACAATAAAAACGACTCCCGGCCTTATTTAGTTCACATTTGTACTTTTGGTAAGCTAGCCCGTATTCATAACGCACTAAACCTTTTTATCGCGTTAAACGCCTTTTCTCGACGAGAAAAGCACAATTTCATCAAAAACGAACAAAACAAGAAAAACGAATCTATTCAACAAGTCTACAACAAGTCCTTAAGAGTTACATGATTTCACTCAATGCCAATGTGTAATTTCTCCAGTGCTGATCATTTTTTAGGTTGTTGGTAGCTTGGTCCAATGTCAAAACACAGTGAAATCTTTTTATGGCTTTAAACGCGTTTTCTCCTCGAGAGAAACATGATTTCACTAAAAACGTTATAGTTTAAACATGCCTGTTGTACATGTGTGCAAACACCTCAGAGCCTTAAGATAGGGGTTTCACCAATGTGTTTTTTGGTGAGAAACCTTCTATTTCAAGGTTCTTTGCGTTTTCAGACAAGTACAATATGTATTTACAGTGTTTCTAATGAAATCCCTCCTTTTAATGCATTTTCTCACAGAAAACGAGTCTCTCGCCATGGGAACATGGCTTTTTTTGAAAAAGCATATTCTGGTCGAGAAATCGTGTTTTAAGCAATAAAAACGACGCCCGGTCTTATTTAGTTCACATTTTTACTTTTGGTAAGCTAGCCCGTATTCATAACGCACTACACCTTTTTATCGCGTTAAACGCCTTTTCTCGACGAGAAAAGCACAATTTCATCAAAAACAAACAAAACAAGAAAAATGAATCTATTCAACAAGTCTGCAACACGTCCTTAAGAGTTACATGATTTCACCGAATGTCAATGTGTAATTTCTCCAGTTCTGATCATTTTTTAGGTTGTTGGTTGCTTGGTCAATGCCAAAACACAGTGAGATCTTTTTATGGCTTTAAACGCGTTTTCTCCTCGAGAGAAACATGATTTCACTAAAAACGTTATAGTTTAAACATGCCTGTTGTACATGTGTGCAAACACTCAGAGCCTTAAGATAGGGGTTTCACCAATGTGTTTTTTGGTGACAAACCTTCTATTTCAAGGTTCTGTGCGTTTTCAGACAAGTACAATATGTATTTACAGTGTTTCTAATGAAATCCCTCCTTTTAATGCATTTTCTCACAGAAAACGAGTCTCTCGCAATGGCAACATGGCTTTTTTGAAAAGCATATTCTGGTCGAGAAATCGTGTTTTAAGCAATAAAAACGACGCCCGGTCTTATTTAGTTCATATTTGTACTTTTGGTAAGCTAGCCCGTATTCATAACGCACTAAACCTTTTTATCGCGTTAAACGCCTTTTCTCGACGAGAAAAGCACAATTTCATCAAAAACAAACAAAACAAGAAAAATGAATCTATTCAACAAGTCTGCAACAAGTCCTTAAGAGTTACATGATTTCACCCAATGTCAATGTGTAATTTCTCCAGTTCTGATCATTTTTTAGGTTGTTGGTAGCTTGGTCAATGCCAAAACACAGTGAGATCTTTTTATGGCTTTAAACGCGTTTTCTCCTCGAGAGAAACATGATTTCACTAAAAACATTATACTTTAAACATGCCTGTTGTACATGTGTGCAAACACTCAAAGCCTTAAAATAGGGTTTTCACCAATGTGTTTTTTGGTGAGAAACCTTCTATTTCAAGGTTCTGTGCGTTTTCAGACAAGTACAATATGTATTTATAGTGTTTCTGATGAAATCCCTCCTTTTAATGCATTTTCTCACAGAAAACGAGTCTCTCGCCATGGGAACATGGCTTTTTGGAAAAGCATTTTCTGGTCGAGAAATCGTGTTTTAAACAATAAAAACGACTCCCGGCCTTATTTAGTTCACATTTGTACTTTTGGTAAGCTAGCCCGTACTCAGAACGCACTAAACCTTTTTATCGCGTTAAACGCCTTTTCTCGACGAGAAAAGCACAATTTCATCAAAAACGAACAAAACAAGAAAAACGAATCTATTTAACAAGTCTACAACACGTCCTTAAGAGTTACATGATTTCACCCAATGCCAATGTGTAATTTCTCCAGTGCTGATCATTTTTTAGGTTGTTGGTAGCTTGGTCCAATGTCAAAACACAGTGAAATCTTTTTATGGCTTTAAACGCATTTCTCCTCGAGAGAAACATGATTTCCCTAAAAACGTTATAGTTTAAACATGCCTGTTGTACATGTGCGCAAACACTCAGAGCCTTAAGATAGGGGTTTCACCAATGTGTTTTTTGGTGAGAAACCTTCTATTTCAAGGTTCTGTGCGTTTTCAGACAAGTACAATATGTATTTATAGTGTTTCTGATGAAATCCCTCCTTTTAATGCATTTTCTCACAGAAAACGAGTCTCTCGCCATGGGAACATGGCTTTTTGGAAAAGCATTTTCTGGTAGAGAAATCGTGTTTTAAGCAATAAAAACGACTCCCGGCCTTATTTAGTTCACATTTGTACTTTTGGTAAGCTAGCCCGTATTCATAACGCACTAAACCTTTTTATCGCGTTAAACGCCTTTTCTCGACGAGAAAAGCACAATTTCATCAAAAACAAACAAAACAAGAAAAATGAATCTATTCAACAAGTCTGCAACACGTCCTTAAGAGTTACATGATTTCACCCAATTTCAATGTGTAATTTCTCCAGTTCTGATCATTGTTTAGGTTGTTGGTAGCTTGGTCCAATGCCAAAACACAGTGAAATCTTTTTATAGCTTTAAACATGTTTTCTCCTCGAGAGAAACATGATTTCACTAAAAACATTGTACTTTAAACATGCCTGTTGTACATGTGTGCAAACACTCAAAGCCTTAAAATAGGGTTTTCACCAATGTGTTTTTTGGTGAGAAACCTTCTATTTCAAGGTTCTGTGCGTTTTCAGACAAGTACAATATGAATTTATAGTGTTTCTGATGAAATCCCTCCTTTTAATGCATTTTCTCACAGAAAATGAGTCTCTCGCCATGGGAACATGGCTTTTTTGAAAAAGCATATTCTGCTCGAGAAATCGTGTTTTAAACAATAAAAACGACTCCCGGCCTTATTTAGTTCACATTTGTACTTTTGGTAAGCTAGCCCGTACTCAGAACGCACTAAACCTTTTTATCGCGTTAAACGCCTTTTCTCGACGAGAAAAGCACAATTTCATCAAAAACGAACAAAACAAGAAAAACGAATCTATTCAACAAGTCTACAACACGTCCTTAAGAGTTACATGATTTCACCCAATGCCAATGTGTAATTTCTCCGGTGCTGATCATTTTTTAGGTTGTTGGTAGCTTGGTCCAATGTCAAAACACAGTGAAATCTTTTTATGGCTTTAAACGCGTTTTCTCCTCGAGAGAAACATGATTTCACTAAAAACGTTATAGTTTAAACATGCCTGTTGTACATGTGCGCAAACACTCAGAGCCTTAAGATAGGGGTTTCACCAATGTGTTTTTTGGTGAGAAACCTTCTATTTCAAGGTTCTGTGCGTTTTCTGACAAGTACAATATGTATTTATAGTGTTTCTGATGAAATCCCTCCTTTTAATGCATTTTCTCACAGAAAACGAGTCTCTCGCCATGGGAACATGGCTTTTTTGAAAAAGCATATTCTGGGCGAGAAATTGTGTTTTAAACAATAAAAACGACACCCGGCCTTATTTAGTTCACATTTGTACTTTTGGTAAGCTTGCCCGTATTCATAACGCACTAAACCTTTTTATCGCGTTAAACGCCTTTTCTCGACGAGAAAAGCACAATTTCATCAAAAACGAACAAAACAAGAAAAACGAATCTATTCAACAAGTCTACAACACGGCCTTAACAGTTACATGATTTCACCCAATGCCAAAGTGTAATTTCTCCAGTGCTGATCAATTTTTAGGTTGTTGGTAGCTTGGTCCAATGTCAAAACACAGTGAAATCTTTTTATGGCTTTAAACGCGTTTTCTCCTCGAGAGAAACATGATTTCCCTAAAAACGTTATAGTTTAAACATGCCTGTTGTACATGTGCGCAAACACTCAGAGCCTTAAGATAGGGGTTTCACCAATGTGTTTTTTGGTGAGAAACCTTCTATTTCAAGGTTCTGTGCGTTTTCAGACAAGTACAATATGTATTTATAGTGTTTCTGATGAAATCCCTCCTTTTAATGCATTTTCTCACAGAAAACGAGTCTCTCGCCATGGCAACATGGCTTTTTTGAAAAGCATATTCTGGTCGAGAAATCGTGTTTTAAGCAATAAAAACGACGCCCGGTCTTATTTAGTTCATATTTGTACTTTTGGTAAGCTAGCCCGTATTCATAACGCACTAAACCTTTTTATCGCGTTAAACGCCTTTTCTCGACGAGAAAAGCACAATTTCATCAAAAACAAACAAAACAAGAAAAATGAATCTATTCAACAAGTCTGCAACAAGTCCTTAAGAGTTACATGATTTCACCCAATGTCAATGTGTAATTTCTCCAGGTCTGATCATTTTTTAGGTTGTTGGTAGCTTGGTCAATGCCAAAACACAGTGAGATCTTTTTATGGCTTTAAACGCGTTTTCTCCTCGAGAGAAACATGATTTCACTAAAAACATTATACTTTAAACATGCCTGTTGTACATGTGTGCAAACACTCAAAGCCTTAAAATAGGGTTTTCACCAATGTGTTTTTTGGTGAGAAACCTTCTATTTCAAGGTTTTGTGCGTTTTCAGACAAGTACAATATGTATTTATAGTGTTTCTGATGAAATCCCTCCTTTTAATGCATTTTCTCACAGAAAACGAGTCTCTCGCCATGGGAACATGGCTTTTTGGAAAAGCATTTTCTGGTCGAGAAATCGTGTTTTAAACAATAAAAACGACTCCCGGCCTTATTTAGTTCACATTTGTACTTTTGGTAAGCTAGCCCGTACTCAGAACGCACTAAACCTTTTTATCGCGTTAAACGCCTTTTCTCGACGAGAAAAGCACAATTTCATCAAAAACGAACAAAACAAGAAAAACGAATCTATTCAACAAGTCTACAACACGTCCTTAAGAGTTACATGATTTCACCCAATGCCAATGTGTAATTTCTCCAGTGCTGATCATTTTTTAGGTTGTTGGTAGCTTGGTCCAATGTCAAAACACAGTGAAATCTTTTTATGGCTTTAAACGCATTTCTCCTCGAGAGAAACATGATTTCCCTAAAAACGTTATAGTTTAAACATGCCTGTTGTACATGTGTGCAAACACTCAAAGCCTTAAAATAGGGTTTTCACCAATGTGTTTTTTGGTGAGAAACCTTCTATTTCAAGGTTCTGTGCGTTTTCAGACAAGTACAATATGTATTTATAGTGTTTCTGATGAAATCCCTCCTTTTAATGCATTTTCTCACAGAAAACGAGTCTCTCGCCATGGGAACATGGCTTTTTGGAAAAGCATTTTCTGGTCGAGAAATCGTGTTTTAAACAATAAAAACGACTCCCGGCCTTATTTAGTTCACATTTGTACTTTTGGTAAGCTAGCCCGTACTCAGAACGCACTAAACCTTTTTATCGCGTTAAACGCCTTTTCTCGACGAGAAAAGCACAATTTCATCAAAAACGAACAAAACAAGAAAAACGAATCTATTCAACAAGTCTACAACACGTCCTTAAGAGTTACATGATTTCACCCAATGCCAATGTGTAATTTCTCCAGTGCTGATCATTTTTTAGGTTGTTGGTAGCTTGGTCCAATGTCAAAACACAGTGAAATCTTTTTATGGCTTTAAACGCATTTCTCCTCGAGAGAAACATGATTTCCCTAAAAACGTTATAGTTTAAACATGCCTGTTGTACATGTGCGCAAACACTCAGAGCCTTAAGATAGGGGTTTCACCAATGTGTTTTTTGGTGAGAAACCTTCTATTTCAAGGTTCTGTGCGTTTTCAGACAAGTACAATATGTATTTATAGTGTTTCTGATGAAATCCCTCCTTTTAATGCATTTTCTCACAGAAAACGAGTCTCTCTCCATGGGAACATGGCTTTTTGGAAAAGCATTTTCTGGTCGAGAAATCGTGTTTTAAGCAATAAAAACGACTCCCGGCCTTATTTAGTTCACATTTGTACTTTTGGTAAGCTAGCCCGTATTCATAACGCACTAAACCTTTTTATCGCGTTAAACGCCTTTTCTCGACGAGAAAAGCACAATTTCATCAAAAACAAACAAAACAAGAAAAATGAATCTATTCAACAAGTCTGCAACACGTCCTTAAGAGTTACATGATTTCACCCAATGCCAATGTGTAATTTCTCCAGTTCTGATCATTTTTTAGGTTGTTGGTAGCTTGGTCCAATGCCAAAACACAGTGAAATCTTTTTATAGCTTTAAACGCGTTTTCTCCTCGAGAGAAACATGATTTCACTAAAAACGTTATAGTTTAAACATGCCTGTTGTACATGTGCGCAAATACTCAGAGCCTTAAGATAGGGGTTTCACCAATGTGTTTTTTGGTGAGAAACCTTCTATTTCAAGGTTCTGTGCGTTTTCAGACAAGTACAATATGTATTTATAGTGTTTCTGATGAAATCCCTCCTTTTAATGCATTTTCTCACAGAAAACGAGTCTCTCGCCATGGGAACATGGCTTTTTTGAAAAAGCATATTCTCGTCGAGAAATTGTGTTTTAAGCAATAAAAACGACTCCCGACCTTATTTAGTTCACATTTGTACTTTTGGTAAGCTAGCCCGTATTCATAACGCACTAAACCTTTTTATCGCGCTAAACGCCTTTTCTCGATAAGAAAAGCACAATTTCATCAAAAACAAACAAAACAAGAAAAATGAATCTATTCAACAAGTCTGCAACACGTCCTTAAGAGTTACATGATTTCACCCAATTTCAATGTGTAATTTCTCCAGTTCTGATCATTGTTTAGGTTGTTGGTAGCTTGGTCCAATGCCAAAACACAGTGAAATCTTTTTATAGCTTTAAACATGTTTTCTCCTCGAGAGAAACATGATTTCACTAAAAACATTGTACTTTAAACATGCCTGTTGTACATGTGTGCAAACACTCAAAGCCTTAAAATAGGGTTTTCACCAATGTGTTTTTTGGTGAGAAACCTTCTATTTCAAGGTTCTGTGCGTTTTCAGACAAGTACAATATGAATTTATAGTGTTTCTGATGAAATCCCTCCTTTTAATGCATTTTCTCACAGAAAATGAGTCTCTCGCCATGGGAACATGGCTTTTTTGAAAAAGCATATTCTGCTCGAGAAATCGTGTTTTAAACAATAAAAACGACTCCCGGCCTTATTTAGTTCACATTTGTACTTTTGGTAAGCTAGCCCGTACTCAGAACGCACTAAACCTTTTTATCGCGTTAAACGCCTTTTCTCGACGAGAAAAGCACAATTTCATCAAAAACGAACAAAACAAGAAAAACGAATCTATTCAACAAGTCTACAACACGTCCTTAAGAGTTACATGATTTCACCCAATGCCAATGTGTAATTTCTCCGGTGCTGATCATTTTTTAGGTTGTTGGTAGCTTGGTCCAATGTCAAAACACAGTGAAATCTTTTTATGGCTTTAAACGCGTTTTCTCCTCGAGAGAAACATGATTTCACTAAAAACGTTATAGTTTAAACATGCCTGTTGTACATGTGCGCAAACACTCAGAGCCTTAAGATAGGGGTTTCACCAATGTGTTTTTTGGTGAGAAACCTTCTATTTCAAGGTTCTGTGCGTTTTCTGACAAGTACAATATGTATTTATAGTGTTTCTGATGAAATCCCTCCTTTTAATGCATTTTCTCACAGAAAACGAGTCTCTCGCCATGGGAACATGGCTTTTTTGAAAAAGCATATTCTGGGCGAGAAATTGTGTTTTAAACAATAAAAACGACACCCGGCCTTATTTAGTTCACATTTGTACTTTTGGTAAGCTTGCCCGTATTCATAACGCACTAAACCTTTTTATCGCGTTAAACGCCTTTTCTCGACGAGAAAAGCACAATTTCATCAAAAACGAACAAAACAAGAAAAACGAATCTATTTAACAAGTCTACAACACGGCCTTAACAGTTACATGATTTCACCCAATGCCAAAGTGTAATTTCTCCAGTGCTGATCAATTTTTAGGTTGTTGGTAGCTTGGTCCAATGTCAAAACACAGTGAAATCTTTTTATGGCTTTAAACGCGTTTTCTCCTCGAGAGAAACATGATTTCCCTAAAAACGTTATAGTTTAAACATGCCTGTTGTACATGTGCGCAAACACTCAGAGCCTTAAGATAGGGGTTTCACCAATGTGTTTTTTGGTGAGAAACCTTCTATTTCAAGGTTCTGTGCGTTTTCAGACAAGTACAATATGTATTTATAGTGTTTCTGATGAAATCCCTCCTTTTAATGCATTTTCTCACAGAAAACGAGTCTCTCGCCATGGCAACATGGCTTTTTTGAAAAGCATATTCTGGTCGAGAAATCGTGTTTTAAGCAATAAAAACGACGCCCGGTCTTATTTAGTTCATATTTGTACTTTTGGTAAGCTAGCCCGTATTCATAACGCACTAAACCTTTTTATCGCGTTAAACGCCTTTTCTCGACGAGAAAAGCACAATTTCATCAAAAACAAACAAAACAAGAAAAATGAATCTATTCAACAAGTCTGCAACAAGTCCTTAAGAGTTACATGATTTCACCCAATGTCAATGTGTAATTTCTCCAGGTCTGATCATTTTTTAGGTTGTTGGTAGCTTGGTCCAATGTCAAAACACAGTGAAATCTTTTTATGGCTTTAAACGCATTTCTCCTCGAGAGAAACATGATTTCCCTAAAAACGTTATAGTTTAAACATGCCTGTTGTACATGTGTGCAAACACTCAAAGCCTTAAAATAGGGTTTTCACCAATGTGTTTTTTGGTGAGAAACCTTCTATTTCAAGGTTCTGTTTGTTTTCAGACAAGTACAATATGTATTTATAGTGTTTCTGATGAAATCCCTCCTTTTAATGCATTTTCTCACAGAAAACGAGTCTCTCGCCATGGGAACATGGCTTTTTGGAAAAGCATTTTCTGGTCGAGAAATCGTGTTTTAAACAATAAAAACGACTCCCGGCCTTATTTAGTTCACATTTGTACTTTTGGTAAGCTAGCCCGTACTCAGAACGCACTAAACCTTTTTATCGCGTTAAACGCCTTTTCTCGACGAGAAAAGCACAATTTCATCAAAAACGAACAAAACAAGAAAAACGAATCTATTCAACAAGTCTACAACACGTCCTTAAGAGTTACATGATTTCACCCAATGCCAATGTGTAATTTCTCCAGTGCTGATCATTTTTTAGGTTGTTGGTAGCTTGGTCCAATGTCAAAACACAGTGAAATCTTTTTATGGCTTTAAACGCATTTCTCCTCGAGAGAAACATGATTTCCCTAAAAACGTTATAGTTTAAACATGCCTGTTGTACATGTGCGCAAACACTCAGAGCCTTAAGATAGGGGTTTCACCAATGTGTTTTTTGGTGAGAAACCTTCTATTTCAAGGTTCTGTGCGTTTTCAGACAAGTACAATATGTATTTATAGTGTTTCTGATGAAATCCCTCCTTTTAATGCATTTTCTCACAGAAAACGAGTCTCTCTCCATGGGAACATGGCTTTTTGGAAAAGCATTTTCTGGTCGAGAAATCGTGTTTTAAGCAATAAAAACGACCCCCGGCCTTATTTAGTTCACATTTGTACTTTTGGTAAGCTAGCCCGTATTCATAACGCACTAAACCTTTTTATCGCGTTAAACGCCTTTTCTCGACGAGAAAAGCACAATTTCATCAAAAACAAACAAAACAAGAAAAATGAATCTATTCAACAAGTCTGCAACACGTCCTTAAGAGTTACATGATTTCACCCAATGCCAATGTGTAATTTCTCCAGTTCTGATCATTTTTTAGGTTGTTGGTAGCTTGGTCCAATGCCAAAACACAGTGAAATCTTTTTATAGCTTTAAACGCGTTTTCTCCTCGAGAGAAACATGATTTCACTAAAAACGTTATAGTTTAAACATGCCTGTTGTACATGTGCGCAAATACTCAGAGCCTTAAGATAGGGGTTTCACCAATGTGTTTTTTGGTGAGAAACCTTCTATTTCAAGGTTCTGTGCGTTTTCAGACAAGTACAATATGTATTTATAGTGTTTCTGATGAAATCCCTCCTTTTAATGCATTTTCTCACAGAAAACGAGTCTCTCGCCATGGGAACATGGCTTTTTTGAAAAAGCATATTCTCGTCGAGAAATTGTGTTTTAAGCAATAAAAACGACTCCCGACCTTATTTAGTTCACATTTGTACTTTTGGTAAGCTAGCCCGTATTCATAACGCACTAAACCTTTTTATCGCGCTAAACGCCTTTTCTCGATAAGAAAAGCACAATTTCATCAAAAACAAACAAAACAAGAAAAATGAATCTATTCAACAAGTCTGCAACACGTCCTTAAGAGTTACATGATTTCACCCAATGTCAATGTGTAATTTCTCCAGTTCTGATCATTTTTTAGGTTGTTGGTTGCTTGGTCAATGCCAAAACACAGTGAGATCTTTTTATGGCTTTAAACGCGTTTTCTCCTCGAGAGAAACATGATTTCACTAAAAACGTTATAGTTTAAACATGCCTGTTGTACATGTGTGCAAACACTCAGAGCCTTAAGATAGGGGTTTCACCAATGTGTTTTTTGGTGAGAAACCTTCTATTTCAAGGTTCTGTGCGTTTTCAGACAAGTACAATATGTATTTACAGTGTTTCTAATGAAATCCCTCCTTTTAATGCATTTTCTCACAGAAAACGAGTCTCTCGCCATGGCAACATGGCTTTTTTGAAAAGCATATTCTGGTCGAGAAATCGTGTTTTAAGCAATAAAAACGACGCCCGGTCTTATTTAGTTCATATTTGTACTTTTGGTAAGCTAGCCCGTATTCATAACGCACTAAACCTTTTTATCGCGTTAAACGCCTTTTCTCGACGAGAAAAGCACAATTTCATCAAAAACAAACAAAACAAGAAAAATGAATCTATTCAACAAGTCTGCAACAAGTCCTTAAGAGTTACATGATTTCACCCAATGTCAATGTGTAATTTCTCCAGTTCTGATCATTTTTTAGGTTGTTGGTAGCTTGGTCAATGCCAAAACACAGTGAGATCTTTTTATGGCTTTAAACGCGTTTTCTCCTCGAGAGAAACATGATTTCCCTAAAAACGTTATAGTTTAAACATGCCTGTTGTACATGTGCGCAAACACTCAGAGCCTTAAAATAGGGTTTTCACCAATGTGTTTTTTGGTGAGAAACCTTCTATTTCAAGGTTCTGTGCGTTTTCAGACAAGTACAATATGTATTTATAGTGTTTCTGATGAAATCCCTCCTTTTAATGCATTTTCTCACAGAAAACGAGTCTCTCGCCATGGGAACATGGCTTTTTGGAAAAGCATTTTCTGGTCGAGAAATCGTGTTTTAAACAATAAAAACGACTCCCGGCCTTATTTAGTTCACATTTGTACTTTTGGTAAGCTAGCCCGTACTCAGAACGCACTAAACCTTTTTATCGCGTTAAACGCCTTTTCTCGACGAGAAAAGCACAATTTCATCAAAAACGAACAAAACAAGAAAAACGAATCTATTCAACAAGTCTACAACACGTCCTTAAGAGTTACATGATTTCACCCAATGCCAATGTGTAATTTCTCCAGTGCTGATCATTTTTTAGGTTGTTGGTAGCTTGGTCCAATGTCAAAACACAGTGAAATCTTTTTATGGCTTTAAACGCATTTCTCCTCGAGAGAAACATGATTTCCCTAAAAACGTTATAGTTTAAACATGCCTGTTGTACATGTGCGCAAACACTCAGAGCCTTAAGATAGGGGTTTCACCAATGTGTTTTTTGGTGAGAAACCTTCTATTTCAAGGTTCTGTGCGTTTTCAGACAAGTACAATATGTATTTATAGTGTTTCTGATGAAATCCCTCCTTTTAATGCATTTTCTCACAGAAAACGAGTCTCTCGCCATGGGAACATGGCTTTTTGGAAAAGCATTTTCTGGTCGAGAAATCGTGTTTTAAGCAATAAAAACGACTCCCGGCCTTATTTAGTTCACATTTGTACTTTTGGTAAGCTAGCCCGTATTCATAACGCACTAAACCTTTTTATCGCGTTAAACGCCTTTTCTCGACGAGAAAAGCACAATTTCATCAAAAACAAACAAAACAAGAAAAATGAATCTATTCAACAAGTCTGCAACACGTCCTTAAGAGTTACATGATTTCACCCAATTTCAATGTGTAATTTCTCCAGTTCTGATCATTGTTTAGGTTGTTGGTAGCTTGGTCCAATGCCAAAACACAGTGAAATCTTTTTATAGCTTTAAACATGTTTTCTCCTCGAGAGAAACATGATTTCACTAAAAACATTGTACTTTAAACATGCCTGTTGTACATGTGTGCAAACACTCAAAGCCTTAAAATAGGGTTTTCACCAATGTGTTTTTTGGTGAGAAACCTTCTATTTCAAGGTTCTGTGCGTTTTCAGACAAGTACAATATGAATTTATAGTGTTTCTGATGAAATCCCTCCTTTTAATGCATTTTCTCACAGAAAATGAGTCTCTCGCCATGGGAACATGGCTTTTTTGAAAAAGCATATTCTGCTCGAGAAATCGTGTTTTAAACAATAAAAACGACTCCCGGCCTTATTTAGTTCACATTTGTACTTTTGGTAAGCTAGCCCGTACTCAGAACGCACTAAACCTTTTTATCGCGTTAAACGCCTTTTCTCGACGAGAAAAGCACAATTTCATCAAAAACGAACAAAACAAGAAAAACGAATCTATTCAACAAGTCTACAACACGTCCTTAAGAGTTACATGATTTCACCCAATGCCAATGTGTAATTTCTCCGGTGCTGATCATTTTTTAGGTTGTTGGTAGCTTGGTCCAATGTCAAAACACAGTGAAATCTTTTTATGGCTTTAAACGCGTTTTCTCCTCGAGAGAAACATGATTTCACTAAAAACGTTATAGTTTAAACATGCCTGTTGTACATGTGCGCAAACACTCAGAGCCTTAAGATAGGGGTTTCACCAATGTGTTTTTTGGTGAGAAACCTTCTATTTCAAGGTTCTGTGCGTTTTCTGACAAGTACAATATGTATTTATAGTGTTTCTGATGAAATCCCTCCTTTTAATGCATTTTCTCACAGAAAACGAGTCTCTCGCCATGGGAACATGGCTTTTTTGAAAAAGCATATTCTGGGCGAGAAATTGTGTTTTAAACAATAAAAACGACACCCGGCCTTATTTAGTTCACATTTGTACTTTTGGTAAGCTTGCCCGTATTCATAACGCACTAAACCTTTTTATCGCGTTAAACGCCTTTTCTCGACGAGAAAAGCACAATTTCATCAAAAACGAACAAAACAAGAAAAATGAATCTATTCAACAAGTCTACAACACGGCCTTTAAGAGTTACATGATTTCACCCAATGCCAATGTGTAATTTCTCCAGTTCTGATCATTTTTTAGGTTGTTGGTAGCTTGGTCCAATGCCAAAACACAGTGAAATCTTTTTATAGCTTTAAACGCGTTTTCTCCTCGAGAGAAACATGATTTCACTAAAAACGTTATAGTTTAAACATGCCTGTTGTACATGTGCGCAAATACTCAGAGCCTTAAGATAGGGGTTTCACCAATGTGTTTTTTGGTGAGAAACCTTCTATTTCAAGGTTCTGTGCGTTTTCAGACAAGTACAATATGTATTTATAGTGTTTCTGATGAAATCCCTCCTTTTAATGCATTTTCTCACAGAAAACGAGTCTCTCGCCATGGGAACATGGCTTTTTTGAAAAAGCATATTCTCGTCGAGAAATTGTGTTTTAAGCAATAAAAACGACTCCCGACCTTATTTAGTTCACATTTGTACTTTTGGTAAGCTAGCCCGTATTCATAACCTACTAAACCTTTTTATCGCGCTAAACGCCTTTTCTCGATAAGAAAAGCACAATTTCATCAAAAACAAACAAAACAAGAAAAATGAATCTATTCAACAAGTCTGCAACACGTCCTTAAGAGTTACATGATTTCACCCAATGTCAATGTGTAATTTCTCCAGTTCTGATCATTTTTTAGGTTGTTGGTTGCTTGGTCAATGCCAAAACACAGTGAGATCTTTTTATGGCTTTAAACGCGTTTTCTCCTCGAGAGAAACATGATTTCACTAAAAACGTTATAGTTTAAACATGCCTGTTGTACATGTGTGCAAACACTCAGAGCCTTAAGATAGGGGTTTCACCAATGTGTTTTTTGGTGAGAAACCTTCTATTTCAAGGTTCTGTGCGTTTTCAGACAAGTACAATATGTATTTACAGTGTTTCTAATGAAATCCCTCCTTTTAATGCATTTTCTCACAGAAAACGAGTCTCTCGCCATGGCAACATGGCTTTTTTGAAAAGCATATTCTGGTCGAGAAATCGTGTTTTAAGCAATAAAAACGACGCCCGGTCTTATTTAGTTCATATTTGTACTTTTGGTAAGCTAGCCCGTATTCATAACGCACTAAACCTTTTTATCGCGTTAAACGCCTTTTCTCGACGAGAAAAGCACAATTTCATCAAAAACAAACAAAACAAGAAAAATGAATCTATTCAACAAGTCTGCAACAAGTCCTTAAGAGTTACATGATTTCACCCAATGTCAATGTGTAATTTCTCCAGTTCTGATCATTTTTTAGGTTGTTGGTAGCTTGGTCAATGCCAAAACACAGTGAGATCTTTTTATGGCTTTAAACGCGTTTTCTCCTCGAGAGAAACATGATTTCACTAAAAACATTATACTTTAAACATGCCTGTTGTACATGTGTGCAAACACTCAAAGCCTTAAAATAGGGTTTTCACCAATGTGTTTTTTGGTGAGAAACCTTCTATTTCAAGGTTCTGTGCGTTTTCAGACAAGTACAATATGTATTTATAGTGTTTCTGATGAAATCCCTCCTTTTAATGCATTTTCTCACAGAAAACGAGTCTCTCGCCATGGGAACATGGCTTTTTGGAAAAGCATTTTCTGGTCGAGAAATCGTGTTTTAAACAATAAAAACGACTCCCGGCCTTATTTAGTTCACATTTGTACTTTTGGTAAGCTAGCCCGTACTCAGAACGCACTAAACCTTTTTATCGCGTTAAACGCCTTTTCTCGACGAGAAAAGCACAATTTCATCAAAAACGAACAAAACAAGAAAAACGAATCTATTCAACAAGTCTACAACACGGCCTTAACAGTTACATGATTTCACCCAATGCCAATGTGTAATTTCTCCAGTGCTGATCATTTTTTAGGTTGTTGGTAGCTTGGTCCAATGTCAAAACACAGTGAAATCTTTTTATGGCTTTAAACGCGTTTTCTCCTCGAGAGAAACATGATTTCCCTAAAAACGTTATAGTTTAAACATGCCTGTTGTACATGTGCGCAAACACTCAGAGCCTTAAGATAGGGGTTTCACCAATGTGTTTTTTGGTGAGAAACCTTCTATTTCAAGGTTCTGTGCGTTTTCAGACAAGTACAATATGTATTTATAGTGTTTCTGATGAAATCCCTCCTTTTAATGCATTTTCTCACAGAAAACGAGTCTCTCGCCATGGGAACATGGCTTTTTGGAAAAGCATTTTCTGGTCGAGAAATCGTGTTTTAAGCAATAAAAACGACTCCCGGCCTTATTTAGTTCACATTTGTACTTTTGGTAAGCTAGCCCGTATTCATAACGCACTAAACCTTTTTATCGCGTTAAACGCCTTTTCTCGACGAGAAAAGCACAATTTCATCAAAAACAAACAAAACAAGAAAAATGAATCTATTCAACAAGTCTGCAACACGTCCTTAAGAGTTACATGATTTCACCCAATTTCAATGTGTAATTTCTCCAGTTCTGATCATTGTTTAGGTTGTTGGTAGCTTGGTCCAATGCCAAAACACAGTGAAATCTTTTTATAGCTTTAAACATGTTTTCTCCTCGAGAGAAACATGATTTCACTAAAAACATTGTACTTTAAACATGCCTGTTGTACATGTGTGCAAACACTCAAAGCCTTAAAATAGGGTTTTCATCAATGTGTTTTTTGGTGAGAAACCTTCTATTTCAAGGTTCTGTGCGTTTTCAGACAAGTACAATATGAATTTATAGTGTTTCTGATGAAATCCCTCCTTTTAATGCATTTTCTCACAGAAAATGAGTCTCTCGCCATGGGAACATGGCTTTTTTGAAAAAGCATATTCTGCTCGAGAAATCGTGTTTTAAACAATAAAAACGACTCCCGGCCTTATTTAGTTCACATTTGTACTTTTGGTAAGCTAGCCCGTACTCAGAACGCACTAAACCTTTTTATCGCGTTAAACGCCTTTTCTCGACGAGAAAAGCACAATTTCATCAAAAACAAACAAAACAAGAAAAATGAATCTATTCAACAAGTCTACAACACGGCCTTCAAGAGTTACATGATTTCACCCAATGCCAATGTGTAATTTCTCCAGTTCTGATCATTTTTTAGGTTGTTGGTAGCTTGGTCCAATGCCAAAACACAGTGAAATCTTTTTATAGCTTTAAACGCGTTTTCTCCTCGAGAGAAACATGATTTCACTAAAAACGTTATAGTTTAAACATGCCTGTTGTACATGTGCGCAAATACTCAGAGCCTTAAGATAGGGGTTTCACCAATGTGTTTTTTGGTGAGAAACCTTCTATTTCAAGGTTCTGTGCGTTTTCAGACAAGTACAATATGTATTTATAGTGTTTCTGATGAAATCCCTCCTTTTAATGCATTTTCTCACAGAAAACGAGTCTCTCGCCATGGGAACATGGCTTTTTTGGAAAAGCATTTTCTGGTCGAGAAATCGTGTTTTAAGCAATAAAAACGACTCCCGGCCTTATGTAGTTCACATTTGTACTTTTGGTAAGCTAGCCCGTATTCATAACGCACTAAACCTTTTTATCGCGTTAAACGCCTTTTCTCGACGAGAAAAGCACAATTTCATCAAAAACGAACAAAACAAGAAAAATGAATCTATTCAACAAGTCTACAACACGGCCTTAACAGTTACATGATTTCACCCAATGCCAATGTGTAATTTCTCCAGTTCTGATCATTTTTTAGGTTGTTGGTAGCTTGGTCCAATGTCAAAACACAGTGAAATCTTTTTATGGCTTTAAACGCGTTTTCTCCTCGAGAGAAACATGATTTCCCTAAAAACGTTATAATTTAAACATGCCTGTTGTACATGTGCGCAAAAACTCAGAGCCTTAAGATAGGGGTTTCACCAATGTGTTTTTTGGTGAGAAACCTTCTATTTCAAGGTTCTGTGCGTTTTCAGACAAGTACAATATGTATTTATAGTGTTTCTGATGAAATCCCTCCTTTTAATGCATTTTCTCACAGAAAACGAGTCTCTCGCCATGGGAACATGGCTTTTTTGAAAAAGCATATTCTCGTCGAGAAATCGTGTTTTAAACAATAAAAACGACTCCCGGCCTTATTTAGTTCACATTTGTACTTTTGGTAAGCTAGCCCGTATTCATAACGCACTAAACCTTTTTATCGCGTTAAACGCCTTTTCTCGATGAGAAAAGCACAATTTCATCAAAAACAAACAAAACAAGAAAAATGAATCTATTCAACAAGTCTACAACACGTCCTTAAGAGTTACATGATTTCACCCAATGCCAATGTGTAATTTCTCCGGTGCTGATCATTTTTTAGGTTGTTGGTAGCTTGGTCCAATGTCAAAACACAGTGAAATCTTTTTATGGCTTTAAACGCGTTTTCTCCTCGAGAGAAACATGATTTCACTAAAAACGTTATAGTTTAAACATGCCTGTTGTACATGTGCGCAAACACTCAGAGCCTTAAGATAGGGGTTTCACCAATGTGTTTTTTGGTGAGAAACCTTCTATTTCAAGGTTCTGTGCGTTTTCTGACAAGTACAATATGTATTTATAGTGTTTCTGATGAAATCCCTCCTTTTAATGCATTTTCTCACAGAAAACGAGTCTCTCGCCATGGGAACATGGCTTTTTTGAAAAAGCATATTCTGGGCGAGAAATTGTGTTTTAAACAATAAAAACGACACCCGGCCTTATTTAGTTCACATTTGTACTTTTGGTAAGCTTGCCCGTATTCATAACGCACTAAACCTTTTTATCGCGTTAAACGCCTTTTCTCGACGAGAAAAGCACAATTTCATCAAAAACGAACAAAACAAGAAAAATGAATCTATTCAACAAGTCTACAACACGGCCTTTAAGAGTTACATGATTTCACCCAATGCCAATGTGTAATTTCTCCAGTTCTGATCATTTTTTAGGTTGTTGGTAGCTTGGTCCAATGCCAAAACACAGTGAAATCTTTTTATAGCTTTAAACGCGTTTTCTCCTCGAGAGAAACATGATTTCACTAAAAACGTTATAGTTTAAACATGCCTGTTGTACATGTGCGCAAATACTCAGAGCCTTAAGATAGGGGTTTCACCAATGTGTTTTTTGGTGAGAAACCTTCTATTTCAAGGTTCTGTGCGTTTTCAGACAAGTACAATATGTATTTATAGTGTTTCTGATGAAATCCCTCCTTTTAATGCATTTTCTCACAGAAAACGAGTCTCTCGCCATGGGAACATGGCTTTTTTGAAAAAGCATATTCTCGTCGAGAAATTGTGTTTTAAGCAATAAAAACGACTCCCGACCTTATTTAGTTCACATTTGTACTTTTGGTAAGCTAGCCCGTATTCATAACGCACTAAACCTTTTTATCGCGCTAAACGCCTTTTCTCGATAAGAAAAGCACAATTTCATCAAAAACAAACAAAACAAGAAAAATGAATCTATTCAACAAGTCTGCAACACGTCCTTAAGAGTTACATGATTTCACCCAATGTCAATGTGTAATTTCTCCAGTTCTGATCATTTTTTAGGTTGTTGGTTGCTTGGTCAATGCCAAAACACAGTGAGATCTTTTTATGGCTTTAAACGCGTTTTCTCCTCGAGAGAAACATGATTTCACTAAAAACGTTATAGTTTAAACATGCCTGTTGTACATGTGTGCAAACACTCAGAGCCTTAAGATAGGGGTTTCACCAATGTGTTTTTTGGTGAGAAACCTTCTATTTCAAGGTTCTGTGCGTTTTCAGACAAGTACAATATGTATTTACAGTGTTTCTAATGAAATCCCTCCTTTTAATGCATTTTCTCACAGAAAACGAGTCTCTCGCCATGGCAACATGGCTTTTTTGAAAAGCATATTCTGGTCGAGAAATCGTGTTTTAAGCAATAAAAACGACGCCCGGTCTTATTTAGTTCATATTTGTACTTTTGGTAAGCTAGCCCGTATTCATAACGCACTAAACCTTTTTATCGCGTTAAACGCCTTTTCTCGACGAGAAAAGCACAATTTCATCAAAAACAAACAAAACAAGAAAAATGAATCTATTCAACAAGTCTGCAACAAGTCCTTAAGAGTTACATGATTTCACCCAATGTCAATGTGTAATTTCTCCAGTTCTGATCATTTTTTAGGTTGTTGGTAGCTTGGTCAATGCCAAAACACAGTGAGATCTTTTTATGGCTTTAAACGCGTTTTCTCCTCGAGAGAAACATGATTTCACTAAAAACATTATACTTTAAACATGCCTGTTGTACATGTGTGCAAACACTCAAAGCCTTAAAATAGGGTTTTCACCAATGTGTTTTTTGGTGAGAAACCTTCTATTTCAAGGTTCTGTGCGTTTTCAGACAAGTACAATATGTATTTATAGTGTTTCTGATGAAATCCCTCCTTTTAATGCATTTTCTCACAGAAAACGAGTCTCTCGCCATGGGAACATGGCTTTTTGGAAAAGCATTTTCTGGTCGAGAAATCGTGTTTTAAGCAATAAAAACGACTCCCGGCCTTATTTAGTTCACATTTGTACTTTTGGTAAGCTAGCCCGTATTCATAACGCACTAAACCTTTTTATCGCGTTAAACGCCTTTTCTCGACGAGAAAAGCACAATTTCATCAAAAACAAACAAAACAAGAAAAATGAATCTATTCAACAAGTCTGCAACACGTCCTTAAGAGTTACATGATTTCACCCAATTTCAATGTGTAATTTCTCCAGTTCTGATCATTGTTTAGGTTGTTGGTAGCTTGGTCCAATGCCAAAACACAGTGAAATCTTTTTATAGCTTTAAACATGTTTTCTCCTCGAGAGAAACATGATTTCACTAAAAACATTGTACTTTAAACATGCCTGTTGTACATGTGTGCAAACACTCAAAGCCTTAAAATAGGGTTTTCATCAATGTGTTTTTTGGTGAGAAACCTTCTATTTCAAGGTTCTGTGCGTTTTCAGACAAGTACAATATGAATTTATAGTGTTTCTGATGAAATCCCTCCTTTTAATGCATTTTCTCACAGAAAATGAGTCTCTCGCCATGGGAACATGGCTTTTTTGAAAAAGCATATTCTGCTCGAGAAATCGTGTTTTAAACAATAAAAACGACTCCCGGCCTTATTTAGTTCACATTTGTACTTTTGGTAAGCTAGCCCGTACTCAGAACGCACTAAACCTTTTTATCGCGTTAAACGCCTTTTCTCGACGAGAAAAGCACAATTTCATCAAAAACAAACAAAACAAGAAAAATGAATCTATTCAACAAGTCTACAACACGGCCTTTAAGAGTTACATGATTTCACCCAATGCCAATGTGTAATTTCTCCAGTTCTGATCATTTTTTAGGTTGTTGGTAGCTTGGTCCAATGCCAAAACACAGTGAAATCTTTTTATAGCTTTAAACGCGTTTTCTCCTCGAGAGAAACATGATTTCACTAAAAACGTTATAGTTTAAACATGCCTGTTGTACATGTGCGCAAATACTCAGAGCCTTAAGATAGGGGTTTCACCAATGTGTTTTTTGGTGAGAAACCTTCTATTTCAAGGTTCTGTGCGTTTTCAGACAAGTACAATATGTATTTATAGTGTTTCTGATGAAATCCCTCCTTTTAATGCATTTTCTCACAGAAAACGAGTCTCTCGCCATGGGAACATGGCTTTTTTGGAAAAGCATTTTCTGGTCGAGAAATCGTGTTTTAAGCAATAAAAACGACTCCCGGCCTTATGTAGTTCACATTTGTACTTTTGGTAAGCTAGCCCGTATTCATAACGCACTAAACCTTTTTATCGCGTTAAACGCCTTTTCTCGACGAGAAAAGCACAATTTCATCAAAAACGAACAAAACAAGAAAAATGAATCTATTCAACAAGTCTACAACACGGCCTTAACAGTTACATGATTTCACCCAATGCCAATGTGTAATTTCTCCAGTTCTGATCATTTTTTAGGTTGTTGGTAGCTTGGTCCAATGTCAAAACACAGTGAAATCTTTTTATGGCTTTAAACGCGTTTTCTCCTCGAGAGAAACATGATTTCCCTAAAAACGTTATAATTTAAACATGCCTGTTGTACATGTGCGCAAAAACTCAGAGCCTTAAGATAGGGGTTTCACCAATGTGTTTTTTGGTGAGAAACCTTCTATTTCAAGGTTCTGTGCGTTTTCAGACAAGTACAATATGTATTTATAGTGTTTCTGATGAAATCCCTCCTTTTAATGCATTTTCTCACAGAAAACGAGTCTCTCGCCATGGGAACATGGCTTTTTTGAAAAAGCATATTCTCGTCGAGAAATCGTGTTTTAAACAATAAAAACGACTCCCGGCCTTATTTAGTTCACATTTGTACTTTTGGTAAGCTAGCCCGTATTCATAACGCACTAAACCTTTTTATCGCGTTAAACGCCTTTTCTCGATGAGAAAAGCACAATTTCATCAAAAACAAACAAAACAAGAAAAATGAATCTATTCAACAAGTCTGCAACACGTCCTTAAGAGTTACATGATTTCACCCAATGTCAATGTGTAATTTCTCCAGTTCTGATCATTTTTTAGGTTGTTGGTTGCTTGGTCAATGCCAAAACACAGTGAGATCTTTTTATGGCTTTAAACTCGTTTTCTCCACGAGAGAAACATGATTTCACTAAAAACGTTATAGTTTAAACATGCCTGTTGTACATGTGTGCAAATACCTCAGAGCCTTAAGATAGGGGTTTCACCAATGTGTTTTTTGGTGAGAAACCTTCTATTTCAAGGTTCTGTGCGTTTTCAGACAAGTACAATATGTATTTATAGTGTTTCTGATGAAATCCCTCCTTTTAATGCATTTTCTCACAGAAAACGAGTCTCTCGCCATGGGAACATGGCTTTTTTGAAAAAGCATATTCTGGGCGAGAAATTGTGTTTTAAACAATAAAAAAGACTCCCGGCCTTATTTAGTTCACATTTGTACTTTTGGTAAGCTAGCCCGTATTCATAACGCACTAAACCTTTTTATCGCGTTAAACGCCTTTTCTCGACGAGAAAAGCACAATTTCATCAAAAACGAACAAAACAAGAAAAACGAATCTATTCAACAAGTCTACAACACGGCCTTAAGAGTTACATGATTTCACCCAATGCCAATGTGTAATTTCTCCAGTGCTGATCATTTTTTAGGTTGTTGGTAGCTTGGTCCAATGTCAAAACACAGTGAAATCTTTTTATGGCTTTAAACGCGTTTTCTCCTCGAGAGAAACATGATTTCACTAAAAACGTTATAGTTTAAACATGCCTGTTGTACATGTGTGCAAACACCTCAGAGCCTTAAGATAGGGGTTTCACCAATGTGTTTTTTGGTGAGAAACCTTCTATTTCAAGGTTCTTTGCGTTTTCAGACAAGTACAATATGTATTTACAGTGTTTCTAATGAAATCCCTCCTTTTAATGCATTTTCTCACAGAAAACGAGTCTCTCGCCATGGGAACATGGCTTTTTTTGAAAAAGCATATTCTGGTCGAGAAATCGTGTTTTAAGCAATAAAAACGACGCCCGGTCTTATTTAGTTCACATTTGTACTTTTGGTAAGCTAGCCCGTATTCATAACGCACTACACCTTTTTATCGCGTTAAACGCCTTTTCTCGACGAGAAAAGCACAATTTCATCAAAAACAAACAAAACAAGAAAAATGAATCTATTCAACAAGTCTGCAACACGTCCTTAAGAGTTACATGATTTCACCCAATGTCAATGTGTAATTTCTCCAGTTCTGATCATTTTTTAGGTTGTTGGTAGCTTGGTCAATGCCAAAACACAGTGAGATCTTTTTATGGCTTTAAACGCGTTTTCTCCTCGAGAGAAACATGATTTCACTAAAAACATTATACTTTAAACATGCCTGTTGTACATGTGTGCAAACACTCAAAGCCTTAAAATAGGGTTTTCACCAATGTGTTTTTTGGTGAGAAACCTTCTATTTCAAGGTTCTGTGCGTTTTCAGACAAGTACAATATGAATTTATAGTGTTTCTGATGAAATCCCTCCTTTTTATGCATTTTCTCACAGAAAATGAGTCTCTCGCCATGGGAACATGGCTTTTTTGAAAAAGCATATTCTGCTCGAGAAATCGTGTTTTAAACAATAAAAACGACTCCCGGCCTTATTTAGTTCACATTTGTACTTTTGGTAAGCTAGCCCGTACTCAGAACGCACTAAACCTTTTTATCGCGTTAAACGCCTTTTCTCGACGAGAAAAGCACAATTTCATCAAAAACGAACAAAACAAGAAAAACGAATCTATTCAACAAGTCTGCAACACGTCCTTAAGAGTTACATGATTTCACCCAATGTCAATGTGTAATTTCTCCAGTTCTGATCATTTTTTAGGTTGTTGGTAGCTTGGTCCAATGTCAAAACACAGTAAAATCTTTTTATGGCTTTAAACGCGTTTTCTCCTCGAGAGAAACATGATTTCACTAAAAACGTTATAGTTTAAACATGCCTGTTGTACATGTGCGCAAACACTCAGAGCCTTAAGATAGGGGTTTCACCAATGTGTTTTTTGGTGAGAAACCTTCTATTTCAAGGTTCTGTGCGTTTTCAGACATAGACCAATATGTATTTATAGTGTTTCTGATGAAATCCCTCCTTTTAATGCATTTTCTCACAGAAAACGAGTCTCTCGCCATGGGAACATGGCTTTTTTGAAAAAGCATATTCTGGGCGAGAAATTGTGTTTTAAACAATAAAAACGACTCCCGGCCTTATTTAGTTCACATTTGTACTTTTGGTAAGCTAGCCCGTATTCATAACGCACTAAACCTTTTTATCGCGTTAAACGCCTTTTCTCGACGAGAAAAGCACAATTTCATCAAAAACGAACAAAACAAGAAAAACGAATCTATTCAACAAGTCTACAACACGGCCTTAAGAGTTACATGATTTCACCCAATGCCAATGTGTAATTTCTCCAGTGCTGATCATTTTTTAGGTTGTTGGTAGCTTGGTCCAATGTCAAAACACAGTGAAATCTTTTTATGGCTTTAAACGCGTTTTCTCCTCGAGAGAAACATGATTTCACTAAAAACGTTATAGTTTAAACATGCCTGTTGTACATGTGTGCAAACACCTCAGAGCCTTAAGATAGGGGTTTCACCAATGTGTTTTTTGGTGAGAAACCTTCTATTTCAAGGTTCTTTGCGTTTTCAGACAAGTACAATATGTATTTACAGTGTTTCTAATGAAATCCCTCCTTTTAATGCATTTTCTCACAGAAAACGAGTCTCTCGCCATGGGAACATGGCTTTTTTTGAAAAAGCATATTCTGGTCGAGAAATCGTGTTTTAAGCAATAAAAACGACGCCCGGTCTTATTTAGTTCACATTTTTACTTTTGGTAAGCTAGCCCGTATTCATAACGCACTACACCTTTTTATCGCGTTAAACGCCTTTTCTCGACGAGAAAAGCACAATT
This sequence comes from Lampris incognitus, assembly GCF_029633865.1. Classification (NCBI taxonomy): domain Eukaryota; kingdom Metazoa; phylum Chordata; class Actinopteri; order Lampriformes; family Lampridae; genus Lampris; species Lampris incognitus. The sequence continues at coordinate 355,217 of NC_079224.1, read as the reverse complement.
TCATCAAAAACAAACAAAACAAGAAAAATGAATCTATTCAACAAGTCTGCAACACGTCCTTAAGAGTTACATGATTTCACCCAATGTCAATGTGTAATTTCTCCAGTTCTGATCATTTTTTAGGTTGTTGGTAGCTTGGTCAATGCCAAAACACAGTGAGATCTTTTTATGGCTTTAAACGCGTTTTCTCCTCGAGAGAAACATGATTTCACTAAAAACATTATACTTTAAACATGCCTGTTGTACATGTGTGCAAACACTCAAAGCCTTAAAATAGGGTTTTCACCAATGTGTTTTTTGGTGAGAAACCTTCTATTTCAAGGTTCTGTGCGTTTTCAGACAAGTACAATATGAATTTATAGTGTTTCTGATGAAATCCCTCCTTTTTATGCATTTTCTCACAGAAAATGAATCTCTCGCCATGGGAACATGGCTTTTTTGAAAAAGCATATTCTGCTCGAGAAATCGTGTTTTAAACAATAAAAACGACTCCCGGCCTTATTTAGTTCACATTTGTACTTTTGGTAAGCTAGCCCGTACTCAGAACGCACTAAACCTTTTTATCGCGTTAAACGCCTTTTCTCGACGAGAAAAGCACAATTTCATCAAAAACGAACAAAACAAGAAAAACGAATCTATTCAACAAGTCTGCAACACGTCCTTAAGAGTTACATGATTTCACCCAATTTCAATGTGTAATTTCTCCAGTTCTGATCATTGTTTAGGTTGTTGGTAGCTTGGTCCAATGCCAAAACACAGTGAAATCTTTTTATAGCTTTAAACATGTTTTCTCCTCGAGAGAAACATGATTTCACTAAAAACATTATACTTTAAACATGCCTGTTGTACATGTGTGCAAACACTCAAAGCCTTAAAATAGGGTTTTCACCAATGTGTTTTTTGGTGAGAAACCTTCTATTTCAAGGTTCTGTGCGTTTTCAGACAAGTACAATATGAATTTATAGTGTTTCTGATGAAATCCCTCCTTTTAATGCATTTTCTCACAGAAAACGAGTCTCTCGCCATGGGAACATGGCTTTTTTGAAAAAGCATATTCTGGGCGAGAAATTGTGTTTTAAACAATAAAAACGACTCCCGGCCTTATTTAGTTCACATTTGTACTTTTGGTAAGCTAGCCCGTATTCATAACGCACTAAACCTTTTTATCGCGTTAAACGCCTTTTCTCGACGAGAAAAGCACAATTTCATCAAAAACGAACAAAACAAGAAAAATGAATCTATTCAACAAGTCTACAACACGGCCTTAAGAGTTACATGATTTCACCCAATGCCAATGTGTAATTTCTCCAGTGCTGATCAATTTTTAGGTTGTTGGTAGCTTGGTCCAATGTCAAAACACAGTGAAATCTTTTTATGGCTTTAAACGCGTTTTCTCCTCGAGAGAAACATGATTTCCCTAAAAACGTTATAGTTTAAACATGCCTGTTGTACATGTGCGCAAAAACTCAGAGCCTTAAGATAGGGGTTTCACCAATGTGTTTTTTGGTGAGAAACCTTCTATTTCAAGGTTCTGTGCGTTTTCAGACAAGTACAATATGTATTTATAGTGTTTCTGATGAAATCCCTCCTTTTAATGCATTTTCTCACAGAAAACGAGTCTCTCGCCATGGGAACATGGCTTTTTTGAAAAAGCATATTCTCGTCGAGAAATCGTGTTTTAAACAATAAAAACGACTCCCGACCTTATTTAGTTCACATTTGTACTTTTGGTAAGCTAGCCCGTATTCATAACGCACTAAACCTTTTTATCGCGCTAAACGCCTTTTCTCGATAAGAAAAGCACAATTTCATCAAAAACAAACAAAACAAGAAAAATGAATCTATTCAACAAGTCTGCAACACGTCCTTAAGAGTTACATGATTTCACCGAATGTCAATGTGTAATTTCTCCAGTTCTGATCATTTTTTAGGTTGTTGGTTGCTTGGTCAATGCCAAAACACAGTGAGATCTTTTTATGGCTTTAAACGCGTTTTCTCCTCGAGAGAAACATGATTTCACTAAAAACGTTATAGTTTAAACATGCCTGTTGTACATGTGTGCAAACACTCAGAGCCTTAAGATAGGGGTTTCACCAATGTGTTTTTTGGTGACAAACCTTCTATTTCAAGGTTCTGTGCGTTTTCAGACAAGTACAATATGTATTTACAGTGTTTCTAATGAAATCCCTCCTTTTAATGCATTTTCTCACAGAAAACGAGTCTCTCGCCATGGCAACATGGCTTTTTTGAAAAGCATATTCTGGTCGAGAAATCGTGTTTTAAGCAATAAAAACGACGCCCGGTCTTATTTAGTTCATATTTGTACTTTTGGTAAGCTAGCCCGTATTCATAACGCACTAAACCTTTTTATCGCGTTAAACGCCTTTTCTCGACGAGAAAAGCACAATTTCATCAAAAACAAACAAAACAAGAAAAATGAATCTATTCAACAAGTCTGCAACAAGTCCTTAAGAGTTACATGATTTCACCCAATGTCAATGTGTAATTTCTCCAGTTCTGATCATTTTTTAGGTTGTTGGTAGCTTGGTCAATGCCAAAACACAGTGAGATCTTTTTATGGCTTTAAACGCGTTTTCTCCTCGAGAGAAACATGATTTCACTAAAAACATTATACTTTAAACATGCCTGTTGTACATGTGTGCAAACACTCAAAGCCTTAAAATAGGGTTTTCACCAATGTGTGTTTTGGTGAGAAACCTTCTATTTCAAGGTTCTGTGCGTTTTCAGACAAGTACAATATGTATTTATAGTGTTTCTGATGAAATCCCTCCTTTTAATGCATTTTCTCACAGAAAACGAGTCTCTCGCCATGGGAACATGGCTTTTTGGAAAAGCATTTTCTGGTCGAGAAATCGTGTTTTAAACAATAAAAACGACTCCCGGCCTTATTTAGTTCACATTTGTACTTTTGGTAAGCTAGCCCGTACTCAGAACGCACTAAACCTTTTTATCGCGTTAAACGCCTTTTCTCGACGAGAAAAGCACAATTTCATCAAAAACGAACAAAACAAGAAAAACGAATCTATTTAACAAGTCTACAACACGTCCTTAAGAGTTACATGATTTCACCCAATGCCAATGTGTAATTTCTCCAGTGCTGATCATTTTTTAGGTTGTTGGTAGCTTGGTCCAATGTCAAAACACAGTGAAATCTTTTTATGGCTTTAAACGCATTTCTCCTCGAGAGAAACATGATTTCCCTAAAAACGTTATAGTTTAAACATGCCTGTTGTACATGTGCGCAAACACTCAGAGCCTTAAGATAGGGGTTTCACCAATGTGTTTTTTGGTGAGAAACCTTCTATTTCAAGGTTCTGTGCGTTTTCAGACAAGTACAATATGTATTTATAGTGTTTCTGATGAAATCCCTCCTTTTAATGCATTTTCTCACAGAAAACGAGTCTCTCGCCATGGGAACATGGCTTTTTGGAAAAGCATTTTCTGGTAGAGAAATCGTGTTTTAAGCAATAAAAACGACTCCCGGCCTTATTTAGTTCACATTTGTACTTTTGGTAAGCTAGCCCGTATTCATAACGCACTAAACCTTTTTATCGCGTTAAACGCCTTTTCTCGACGAGAAAAGCACAATTTCATCAAAAACAAACAAAACAAGAAAAATGAATCTATTCAACAAGTCTGCAACACGTCCTTAAGAGTTACATGATTTCACCCAATTTCAATGTGTAATTTCTCCAGTTCTGATCATTGTTTAGGTTGTTGGTAGCTTGGTCCAATGCCAAAACACAGTGAAATCTTTTTATAGCTTTAAACATGTTTTCTCCTCGAGAGAAACATGATTTCACTAAAAACATTGTACTTTAAACATGCCTGTTGTACATGTGTGCAAACACTCAAAGCCTTAAAATAGGGTTTTCACCAATGTGTTTTTTGGTGAGAAACCTTCTATTTCAAGGTTCTGTGCGTTTTCAGACAAGTACAATATGAATTTATAGTGTTTCTGATGAAATCCCTCCTTTTAATGCATTTTCTCACAGAAAATGAGTCTCTCGCCATGGGAACATGGCTTTTTTGAAAAAGCATATTCTGCTCGAGAAATCGTGTTTTAAACAATAAAAACGACTCCCGGCCTTATTTAGTTCACATTTGTACTTTTGGTAAGCTAGCCCGTACTCAGAACGCACTAAACCTTTTTATCGCGTTAAACGCCTTTTCTCGACGAGAAAAGCACAATTTCATCAAAAACGAACAAAACAAGAAAAACGAATCTATTCAACAAGTCTACAACACGTTCTTAAGAGTTACATGATTTCACCCAATGCCAATGTGTAATTTCTCCGGTGCTGATCATTTTTTAGGTTGTTGGTAGCTTGGTCCAATGTCAAAACACAGTGAAATCTTTTTATGGCTTTAAACGCGTTTTCTCCTCGAGAGAAACATGATTTCACTAAAAACGTTATAGTTTAAACATGCCTGTTGTACATGTGCGCAAACACTCAGAGCCTTAAGATAGGGGTTTCACCAATGTGTTTTTTGGTGAGAAACCTTCTATTTCAAGGTTCTGTGCGTTTTCAGACAAGTACAATATGTATTTACAGTGTTTCTAATGAAATCCCTCCTTTTAATGCATTTTCTCACAGAAAACGAGTCTCTCGCCATGGGAACATGGCTTTTTTTGAAAAAGCATATTCTGGTCGAGAAATCGTGTTTTAAGCAATAAAAACGACGCCCGGTCTTATTTAGTTCACATTTGTACTTTTGGTAAGCTAGCCCGTATTCATAACGCACTACACCTTTTTATCGCGTTAAACGCCTTTTCTCGACGAGAAAAGCACAATTTCATCAAAAACAAACAAAACAAGAAAAATGAATCTATTCAACAAGTCTGCAACACGTCCTTAAGAGTTACATGATTTCACCCAATGTCAATGTGTAATTTCTCCAGTTCTGATCATTTTTTAGGTTGTTGGTAGCTTGGTCAATGCCAAAACACAGTGAGATCTTTTTATGGCTTTAAACGCGTTTTCTCCTCGAGAGAAACATGATTTCACTAAAAACATTATACTTTAAACATGCCTGTTGTACATGTGTGCAAACACTCAAAGCCTTAAAATAGGGTTTTCACCAATGTGTTTTTTGGTGAGAAACCTTCTATTTCAAGGTTCTGTGCGTTTTCAGACAAGTACAATATGAATTTATAGTGTTTCTGATGAAATCCCTCCTTTTTATGCATTTTCTCACAGAAAATGAGTCTCTCGCCATGGGAACATGGCTTTTTTGAAAAAGCATATTCTGCTCGAGAAATCGTGTTTTAAACAATAAAAACGACTCCCGGCCTTATTTAGTTCACATTTGTACTTTTGGTAAGCTAGCCCGTACTCAGAACGCACTAAACCTTTTTATCGCGTTAAACGCCTTTTCTCGACGAGAAAAGCACAATTTCATCAAAAACGAACAAAACAAGAAAAACGAATCTATTCAACAAGTCTGCAACACGTCCTTAAGAGTTACATGATTTCACCCAATGTCAATGTGTAATTTCTCCAGTTCTGATCATTTTTTAGGTTGTTGGTAGCTTGGTCCAATGTCAAAACACAGTAAAATCTTTTTATGGCTTTAAACGCGTTTTCTCCTCGAGAGAAACATGATTTCACTAAAAACGTTATAGTTTAAACATGCCTGTTGTACATGTGCGCAAACACTCAGAGCCTTAAGATAGGGGTTTCACCAATGTGTTTTTTGGTGAGAAACCTTCTATTTCAAGGTTCTGTGCGTTTTCAGACATAGACCAATATGTATTTATAGTGTTTCTGATGAAATCCCTCCTTTTAATGCATTTTCTCACAGAAAACGAGTCTCTCGCCATGGGAACATGGCTTTTTTGAAAAAGCATATTCTGGGCGAGAAATTGTGTTTTAAACAATAAAAACGACTCCCGGCCTTATTTAGTTCACATTTGTACTTTTGGTAAGCTAGCCCGTATTCATAACGCACTAAACCTTTTTATCGCGTTAAACGCCTTTTCTCGACGAGAAAAGCACAATTTCATCAAAAACGAACAAAACAAGAAAAACGAATCTATTCAACAAGTCTACAACACGGCCTTAAGAGTTACATGATTTCACCCAATGCCAATGTGTAATTTCTCCAGTGCTGATCATTTTTTAGGTTGTTGGTAGCTTGGTCCAATGTCAAAACACAGTGAAATCTTTTTATGGCTTTAAACGCGTTTTCTCCTCGAGAGAAACATGATTTCACTAAAAACGTTATAGTTTAAACATGCCTGTTGTACATGTGTGCAAACACCTCAGAGCCTTAAGATAGGGGTTTCACCAATGTGTTTTTTGGTGAGAAACCTTCTATTTCAAGGTTCTGTGCGTTTTCAGACATAGACCAATATGTATTTATAGTGTTTCTGATGAAATCCCTCCTTTTAATGCATTTTCTCACAGAAAACGAGTCTCTCGCCATGGGAACATGGCTTTTTTGAAAAAGCATATTCTGGGCGAGAAATTGTGTTTTAAACAATAAAAACGACTCCCGGCCTTATTTAGTTCACATTTGTACTTTTGGTAAGCTAGCCCGTATTCATAACGCACTAAACCTTTTTATCGCGTTAAACGCCTTTTCTCGACGAGAAAAGCACAATTTCATCAAAAACGAACAAAACAAGAAAAACGAATCTATTCAACAAGTCTACAACACGGCCTTAAGAGTTACATGATTTCACCCAATGCCAATGTGTAATTTCTCCAGTGCTGATCATTTTTTAGGTTGTTGGTAGCTTGGTCCAATGTCAAAACACAGTGAAATCTTTTTATGGCTTTAAACGCGTTTTCTCCTCGAGAGAAACATGATTTCACTAAAAACGTTATAGTTTAAACATGCCTGTTGTACATGTGTGCAAACACCTCAGAGCCTTAAGATAGGGGTTTCACCAATGTGTTTTTTGGTGAGAAACCTTCTATTTCAAGGTTCTTTGCGTTTTCAGACAAGTACAATATGTATTTACAGTGTTTCTAATGAAATCCCTCCTTTTAATGCATTTTCTCACAGAAAACGAGTCTCTCGCCATGGGAACATGGCTTTTTTTGAAAAAGCATATTCTGGTCGAGAAATCGTGTTTTAAGCAATAAAAACGACGCCCGGTCTTATTTAGTTCACATTTTTACTTTTGGTAAGCTAGCCCGTACTCAGAACGCACTACACCTTTTTATCGCGTTAAACGCCTTTTCTCGACGAGAAAAGCACAATTTCATCAAAAACAAACAAAACAAGAAAAATGAATCTATTCAACAAGTCTGCAACACGTCCTTAAGAGTTACATGATTTCACCCAATGTCAATGTGTAATTTCTCCAGTTCTGATCATTTTTTAGGTTGTTGGTAGCTTGGTCAATGCCAAAACACAGTGAGATCTTTTTATGGCTTTAAACGCGTTTTCTCCTCGAGAGAAACATGATTTCACTAAAAACATTATACTTTAAACATGCCTGTTGTACATGTGTGCAAACACTCAAAGCCTTAAAATAGGGTTTTCACCAATGTGTTTTTTGGTGAGAAACCTTCTATTTCAAGGTTCTGTGCGTTTTCAGACAAGTACAATATGAATTTATAGTGTTTCTGATGAAATCCCTCCTTTTTATGCATTTTCTCACAGAAAATGAGTCTCTCGCCATGGGAACATGGCTTTTTTGAAAAAGCATATTCTGCTCGAGAAATCGTGTTTTAAACAATAAAAACGACTCCCGGCCTTATTTAGTTCACATTTGTACTTTTGGTAAGCTAGCCCGTACTCAGAACGCACTAAACCTTTTTATCGCGTTAAACGCCTTTTCTCGACGAGAAAAGCACAATTTCATCAAAAACGAACAAAACAAGAAAAACGAATCTATTCAACAAGTCTGCAACACGTCCTTAAGAGTTACATGATTTCACCCAATTTCAATGTGTAATTTCTCCAGTTCTGATCATTGTTTAGGTTGTTGGTAGCTTGGTCCAATGCCAAAACACAGTGAAATCTTTTTATAGCTTTAAACATGTTTTCTCCTCGAGAGAAACATGATTTCACTAAAAACATTATACTTTAAACATGCCTGTTGTACATGTGTGCAAACACTCAAAGCCTTAAAATAGGGTTTTCACCAATGTGTTTTTTGGTGAGAAACCTTCTATTTCAAGGTTCTGTGCGTTTTCAGACAAGTACAATATGAATTTATAGTGTTTCTGATGAAATCCCTCCTTTTAATGCATTTTCTCACAGAAAACGAGTCTCTCGCCATGGGAACATGGCTTTTTTGAAAAAGCATATTCTGGGCGAGAAATTGTGTTTTAAACAATAAAAACGACTCCCGGCCTTATTTAGTTCACATTTGTACTTTTGGTAAGCTAGCCCGTATTCATAACGCACTAAACCTTTTTATCGCGTTAAACGCCTTTTCTCGACGAGAAAAGCACAATTTCATCAAAAACGAACAAAACAAGAAAAATGAATCTATTCAACAAGTCTACAACACGGCCTTAAGAGTTACATGATTTCACCCAATGCCAATGTGTAATTTCTCCAGTGCTGATCAATTTTTAGGTTGTTGGTAGCTTGGTCCAATGTCAAAACACAGTGAAATCTTTTTATGGCTTTAAACGCGTTTTCTCCTCGAGAGAAACATGATTTCCCTAAAAACGTTATAGTTTAAACATGCCTGTTGTACATGTGCGCAAAAACTCAGAGCCTTAAGATAGGGGTTTCACCAATGTGTTTTTTGGTGAGAAACCTTCTATTTCAAGGTTCTGTGCGTTTTCAGACAAGTACAATATGTATTTATAGTGTTTCTGATGAAATCCCTCCTTTTAATGCATTTTCTCACAGAAAACGAGTCTCTCGCCATGGGAACATGGCTTTTTTGAAAAAGCATATTCTCGTCGAGAAATCGTGTTTTAAACAATAAAAACGACTCCCGACCTTATTTAGTTCACATTTGTACTTTTGGTAAGCTAGCCCGTATTCATAACGCACTAAACCTTTTTATCGCGCTAAACGCCTTTTCTCGATAAGAAAAGCACAATTTCATCAAAAACAAACAAAACAAGAAAAATGAATCTATTCAACAAGTCTGCAACACGTCCTTAAGAGTTACATGATTTCACCGAATGTCAATGTGTAATTTCTCCAGTTCTGATCATTTTTTAGGTTGTTGGTTGCTTGGTCAATGCCAAAACACAGTGAGATCTTTTTATGGCTTTAAACGCGTTTTCTCCTCGAGAGAAACATGATTTCACTAAAAACGTTATAGTTTAAACATGCCTGTTGTACATGTGTGCAAACACTCAGAGCCTTAAGATAGGGGTTTCACCAATGTGTTTTTTGGTGACAAACCTTCTATTTCAAGGTTCTGTGCGTTTTCAGACAAGTACAATATGTATTTACAGTGTTTCTAATGAAATCCCTCCTTTTAATGCATTTTCTCACAGAAAACGAGTCTCTCGCCATGGCAACATGGCTTTTTTGAAAAGCATATTCTGGTCGAGAAATCGTGTTTTAAGCAATAAAAACGACGCCCGGTCTTATTTAGTTCATATTTGTACTTTTGGTAAGCTAGCCCGTATTCATAACGCACTAAACCTTTTTATCGCGTTAAACGCCTTTTCTCGACGAGAAAAGCACAATTTCATCAAAAACAAACAAAACAAGAAAAATGAATCTATTCAACAAGTCTGCAACAAGTCCTTAAGAGTTACATGATTTCACCCAATGTCAACGTGTAATTTCTCCAGTTCTGATCATTTTTTAGGTTGTTGGTAGCTTGGTCAATGCCAAAACACAGTGAGATCTTTTTATGGCTTTAAACGCGTTTTCTCCTCGAGAGAAACATGATTTCACTAAAAACATTATACTTTAAACATGCCTGTTGTACATGTGTGCAAACACTCAAAGCCTTAAAATAGGGTTTTCACCAATGTGTGTTTTGGTGAGAAACCTTCTATTTCAAGGTTCTGTGCGTTTTCAGACAAGTACAATATGTATTTATAGTGTTTCTGATGAAATCCCTCCTTTTAATGCATTTTCTCACAGAAAACGAGTCTCTCGCCATGGGAACATGGCTTTTTGGAAAAGCATTTTCTGGTCGAGAAATCGTGTTTTAAACAATAAAAACGACTCCCGGCCTTATTTAGTTCACATTTGTACTTTTGGTAAGCTAGCCCGTACTCAGAACGCACTAAACCTTTTTATCGCGTTAAACGCCTTTTCTCGACGAGAAAAGCACAATTTCATCAAAAACGAACAAAACAAGAAAAACGAATCTATTTAACAAGTCTACAACACGTCCTTAAGAGTTACATGATTTCACCCAATGCCAATGTGTAATTTCTCCAGTGCTGATCATTTTTTAGGTTGTTGGTAGCTTGGTCCAATGTCAAAACACAGTGAAATCTTTTTATGGCTTTAAACGCATTTCTCCTCGAGAGAAACATGATTTCCCTAAAAACGTTATAGTTTAAACATGCCTGTTGTACATGTGCGCAAACACTCAGAGCCTTAAGATAGGGGTTTCACCAATGTGTTTTTTGGTGAGAAACCTTCTATTTCAAGGTTCTGTGCGTTTTCAGACAAGTACAATATGTATTTATAGTGTTTCTGATGAAATCCCTCCTTTTAATGCATTTTCTCACAGAAAACGAGTCTCTCGCCATGGGAACATGGCTTTTTGGAAAAGCATTTTCTGGTAGAGAAATCGTGTTTTAAGCAATAAAAACGACTCCCGGCCTTATTTAGTTCACATTTGTACTTTTGGTAAGCTAGCCCGTATTCATAACGCACTAAACCTTTTTATCGCGTTAAACGCCTTTTCTCGACGAGAAAAGCACAATTTCATCAAAAACAAACAAAACAAGAAAAATGAATCTATTCAACAAGTCTGCAACACGTCCTTAAGAGTTACATGATTTCACCCAATTTCAATGTGTAATTTCTCCAGTTCTGATCATTGTTTAGGTTGTTGGTAGCTTGGTCCAATGCCAAAACACAGTGAAATCTTTTTATAGCTTTAAACATGTTTTCTCCTCGAGAGAAACATGATTTCACTAAAAACATTGTACTTTAAACATGCCTGTTGTACATGTGTGCAAACACTCAAAGCCTTAAAATAGGGTTTTCACCAATGTGTTTTTTGGTGAGAAACCTTCTATTTCAAGGTTCTGTGCGTTTTCAGACAAGTACAATATGAATTTATAGTGTTTCTGATGAAATCCCTCCTTTTAATGCATTTTCTCACAGAAAATGAGTCTCTCGCCATGGGAACATGGCTTTTTTGAAAAAGCATATTCTGCTCGAGAAATCGTGTTTTAAACAATAAAAACGACTCCCGGCCTTATTTAGTTCACATTTGTACTTTTGGTAAGCTAGCCCGTACTCAGAACGCACTAAACCTTTTTATCGCGTTAAACGCCTTTTCTCGACGAGAAAAGCACAATTTCATCAAAAACGAACAAAACAAGAAAAACGAATCTATTCAACAAGTCTACAACACGTTCTTAAGAGTTACATGATTTCACCCAATGCCAAAGTGTAATTTCTCCAGTGCTGATCAATTTTTAGGTTGTTGGTAGCTTGGTCCAATGTCAAAACACAGTGAAATCTTTTTATGGCTTTAAACGCGTTTTCTCCTCGAGAGAAACATGATTTCCCTAAAAACGTTATAGTTTAAACATGCCTGTTGTACATGTGCGCAAACACTCAGAGCCTTAAGATAGGGGTTTCACCAATGTGTTTTTTGGTGAGAAACCTTCTATTTCAAGGTTCTGTGCGTTTTCAGACAAGTACAATATGTATTTATAGTGTTTCTGATGAAATCCCTCCTTTTAATGCATTTTCTCACAGAAAACGAGTCTCTCGCCATGGCAACATGGCTTTTTTGAAAAGCATATTCTGGTCGAGAAATCGTGTTTTAAGCAATAAAAACGACGCCCGGTCTTATTTAGTTCATATTTGTACTTTTGGTAAGCTAGCCCGTATTCATAACGCACTAAACCTTTTTATCGCGTTAAACGCCTTTTCTCGACGAGAAAAGCACAATTTCATCAAAAACAAACAAAACAAGAAAAATGAATCTATTCAAAAAGTCTGCAACAAGTCCTTAAGAGTTACATGATTTCACCCAATGTCAATGTGTAATTTCTCCAGGTCTGATCATTTTTTAGGTTGTTGGTAGCTTGGTCAATGCCAAAACACAGTGAAATCTTTTTATGGCTTTAAACGCGTTTTCTCCTCGAGAGAAACATGATTTCCCTAAAAACGTTATAGTTTAAACATGCCTGTTGTACATGTGCGCAAACACTCAGAGCCTTAAGATAGGGGTTTCACCAATGTGTTTTTTGGTGAGAAACCTTCTATTTCAAGGTTCTGTGCGTTTTCAGACAAGTACAATATGTATTTATAGTGTTTCTGATGAAATCCCTCCTTTTAATGCATTTTCTCACAGAAAACGAGTCTCTCGCCATGGGAACATGGCTTTTTTGAAAAAGCATATTCTGGGCGAGAAATTGTGTTTTAAACAATAAAAACGACTCCCGGCCTTATTTAGTTCACATTTGTACTTTTGGTAAGCTAGCCCGTATTCATAACGCACTAAACCTTTTTATCGCGTTAAACGCCTTTTCTCGACGAGAAAAGCACAATTTCATCAAAAACGAACAAAACAAGAAAAATGAATCTATTCAACAAGTCTACAACACGGCCTTAAGAGTTACATGATTTCACCCAATGCCAATGTGTAATTTCTCCAGTGCTGATCAATTTTTAGGTTGTTGGTAGCTTGGTCCAATGTCAAAACACAGTGAAATCTTTTTATGGCTTTAAACGCGTTTTCTCCTCGAGAGAAACATGATTTCCCTAAAAGCGTTATAGTTTAAACATGCCTGTTGTACATGTGCGCAAACACTCAGAGCCTTAAGATAGGGGTTTCACCAATGTGTTTTTTGGTGAGAAACCTTCTATTTCAAGGTTCTGTGCGTTTTCAGACAAGTACAATATGTATTTATAGTGTTTCTGATGAAATCCCTCCTTTTAATGCATTTTCTCACAGAAAACGAGTCTCTCGCCATGGCAACATGGCTTTTTTGAAAAGCATATTCTGGTCGAGAAATCGTGTTTTAAGCAATAAAAACGACGCCCGGTCTTATTTAGTTCATATTTGTACTTTTGGTAAGCTAGCCCGTATTCATAACGCACTAAACCTTTTTATCGCGTTAAACGCCTTTTCTCGACGAGAAAAGCACAATTTCATCAAAAACAAACAAAACAAGAAAAATGAATCTATTCAACAAGTCTGCAACAAGTCCTTAAGAGTTACATGATTTCACCCAATGTCAATGTGTAATTTCTCCAGGTCTGATCATTTTTTAGGTTGTTGGTAGCTTGGTCAATGCCAAAACACAGTGAGATCTTTTTATGGCTTTAAACGCGTTTTCTCCTCGAGAGAAACATGATTTCACTAAAAACATTATACTTTAAACATGCCTGTTGTACATGTGTGCAAACACTCAAAGCCTTAAAATAGCGTTTTCACCAATGTGTTTTTTGGTGAGAAACCTTCTATTTCAAGGTTTTGTGCGTTTTCAGACAAGTACAATATGTATTTATAGTGTTTCTGATGAAATCCCTCCTTTTAATGCATTTTCTCACAGAAAACGAGTCTCTCGCCATGGGAACATGGCTTTTTGGAAAAGCATTTTCTGGTCGAGAAATCGTGTTTTAAACAATAAAAACGACTCCCGGCCTTATTTAGTTCACATTTGTACTTTTGGTAAGCTAGCCCGTACTCAGAACGCACTAAACCTTTTTATCGCGTTAAACGCCTTTTCTCGACGAGAAAAGCACAATTTCATCAAAAACGAACAAAACAAGAAAAACGAATCTATTCAACAAGTCTACAACACGTCCTTAAGAGTTACATGATTTCACCCAATGCCAATGTGTAATTTCTCCAGTGCTGATCATTTTTTAGGTTGTTGGTAGCTTGGTCCAATGTCAAAACACAGTGAAATCTTTTTATGGCTTTAAACGCATTTCTCCTCGAGAGAAACATGATTTCCCTAAAAACGTTATAGTTTAAACATGCCTGTTGTACATGTGTGCAAACACTCAAAGCCTTAAAATAGGGTTTTCACCAATGTGTTTTTTGGTGAGAAACCTTCTATTTCAAGGTTCTGTGCGTTTTCAGACAAGTACAATATGTATTTATAGTGTTTCTGATGAAATCCCTCCTTTTAATGCATTTTCTCACAGAAAACGAGTCTCTCGCCATGGGAACATGGCTTTTTGGAAAAGCATTTTCTGGTCGAGAAATCGTGTTTTAAACAATAAAAACGACTCCCGGCCTTATTTAGTTCACATTTGTACTTTTGGTAAGCTAGCCCGTACTCAGAACGCACTAAACCTTTTTATCGCGTTAAACGCCTTTTCTCGACGAGAAAAGCACAATTTCATCAAAAACGAACAAAACAAGAAAAACGAATCTATTCAACAAGTCTACAACACGTCCTTAAGAGTTACATGATTTCACCCAATGCCAATGTGTAATTTCTCCAGTGCTGATCATTTTTTAGGTTGTTGGTAGCTTGGTCCAATGTCAAAACACAGTGAAATCTTTTTATGGCTTTAAACGCATTTCTCCTCGAGAGAAACATGATTTCCCTAAAAACGTTATAGTTTAAACATGCCTGTTGTACATGTGCGCAAACACTCAGAGCCTTAAGATAGGGGTTTCACCAATGTGTTTTTTGGTGAGAAACCTTCTATTTCAAGGTTCTGTGCGTTTTCAGACAAGTACAATATGTATTTATAGTGTTTCTGATGAAATCCCTCCTTTTAATGCATTTTCTCACAGAAAACGAGTCTCTCGCCATGGGAACATGGCTTTTTGGAAAAGCATTTTCTGGTCGAGAAATCGTGTTTTAAGCAATAAAAACGACTCCCGGCCTTATTTAGTTCACATTTGTACTTTTGGTAAGCTAGCCCGTATTCATAACGCACTAAACCTTTTTATCGCGTTAAACGCCTTTTCTCGACGAGAAAAGCACAATTTCATCAAAAACAAACAAAACAAGAAAAATGAATCTATTCAACAAGTCTGCAACACGTCCTTAAGAGTTACATGATTTCACCCAATTTCAACGTGTAATTTCTCCAGTTCTGATCATTGTTTAGGTTGTTGGTAGCTTGGTCCAATGCCAAAACACAGTGAAATCTTTTTATAGCTTTAAACATGTTTTCTCCTCGAGAGAAACATGATTTCACTAAAAACATTGTACTTTAAACATGCCTGTTGTACATGTGTGCAAACACTCAAAGCCTTAAAATAGGGTTTTCACCAATGTGTTTTTTGGTGAGAAACCTTCTATTTCAAGGTTCTGTGCGTTTTCAGACAAGTACAATATGAATTTCTAGTGTTTCTGATGAAATCCCTCCATTTAATGCATTTTCTCACAGAAAATGAGTCTCTCGCCATGGGAACATGGCTTTTTTGAAAAAGCATATTCTGCTCGAGAAATCGTGTTTTAAACAATAAAAACGACTCCCGGCCTTATTTAGTTCACATTTGTACTTTTGGTAAGCTAGCCCGTACTCAGAACGCACTAAACCTTTTTATCGCGTTAAACGCCTTTTCTCGACGAGAAAAGCACAATTTCATCAAAAACGAACAAAACAAGAAAAACGAATCTATTCAACAAGTCTACAACACGTCCTTAAGAGTTACATGATTTCACCCAATGCCAATGTGTAATTTCTCCGGTGCTGATCATTTTTTAGGTTGTTGGTAGCTTGGTCCAATGTCAAAACACAGTGAAATCTTTTTATGGCTTTAAACGCGTTTTCTCCTCGAGAGAAACATGATTTCACTAAAAACGTTATAGTTTAAACATGCCTGTTGTACATGTGCGCAAAAACTCAGAGCCTTAAGATAGGGGTTTCACCAATGTGTTTTTTGGTGAGAAACCTTCTATTTCAAGGTTCTGTGCGTTTTCTGACAAGTACAATATGTATTTATAGTGTTTCTGATGAAATCCCTCCTTTTAATGCATTTTCTCACAGAAAACGAGTCTCTCGCCATGGGAACATGGCTTTTTTGAAAAAGCATATTCTGGGCGAGAAATTGTGTTTTAAACAATAAAAACGACACCCGGCCTTATTTAGTTCACATTTGTACTTTTGGTAAGCTTGCCCGTATTCATAACGCACTAAACCTTTTTGTCGCGTTAAACGCCTTTTCTCGACGAGAAAAGCACAATTTCATCAAAAACGAACAAAACAAGAAAAATGAATCTATTCAACAAGTCTACAACACGGCCTTTAAGAGTTACATGGTTTCACCCAATGCCAATGTGTAATTTCTCCAGTTCTGATCATTTTTTAGGTTGTTGGTAGCTTGGTCCAATGCCAAAACACAGTGAAATCTTTTTATAGCTTTAAACGCGTTTTCTCCTCGAGAGAAACATGATTTCACTAAAAACGTTATAGTTTAAACATGCCTGTTGTACATGTGCGCAAATACTCAGAGCCTTAAGATAGGGGTTTCACCAATGTGTTTTTTGGTGAGAAACCTTCTATTTCAAGGTTCTGTGCGTTTTCAGACAAGTACAATATGTATTTATAGTGTTTCTGATGAAATCCCTCCTTTTAATGCATTTTCTCACAGAAAACGAGTCTCTCGCCATGGGAACATGGCTTTTTTGAAAAAGCATTTTCTGGTCGAGAAATCGTGTTTTAAACAATAAAAACGACTCCCGGCCTTATTTAGTTCACATTTGTACTTTTGGTAAGCTAGCCCGTACTCAGAACGCACTAAACCTTTTTATCGCGTTAAACGCCTTTTCTCGACGAGAAAAGCACAATTTCATCAAAAACGAACAAAACAAGAAAAACGAATCTATTCAACAAGTCTACAACACGTCCTTAAGAGTTACATGATTTCACCCAATGCCAATGTGTAATTTCTCCAGTGCTGATCATTTTTTAGGTTGTTGGTAGCTTGGTCCAATGTCAAAACACAGTGAAATCTTTTTATGGCTTTAAACGCATTTCTCCTCGAGAGAAACATGATTTCCCTAAAAACGTTATAGTTTAAACATGCCTGTTGTACATGTGCGCAAACACTCAGAGCCTTAAGATAGGGGTTTCACCAATGTGTTTTTTGGTGAGAAACCTTCTATTTCAAGGTTCTGTGCGTTTTCAGACAAGTACAATATGTATTTATAGTGTTTCTGATGAAATCCCTCCTTTTAATGCATTTTCTCACAGAAAACGAGTCTCTCGCCATGGGAACATGGCTTTTTGGAAAAGCATTTTCTGGTCGAGAAATCGTGTTTTAAGCAATAAAAACGACTCCCGGCCTTATTTAGTTCACATTTGTACTTTTGGTAAGCTAGCCCGTATTCATAACGCACTAAACCTTTTTATCGCGTTAAACGCCTTTTCTCGACGAGAAAAGCACAATTTCATCAAAAACAAACAAAACAAGAAAAATGAATCTATTCAACAAGTCTGCAACACGTCCTTAAGAGTTACATGATTTCACCCAATTTCAATGTGTAATTTCTCCAGTTCTGATCATTGTTTAGGTTGTTGGTAGCTTGGTCCAATGCCAAAACACAGTGCAATCTTTTTATAGCTTTAAACATGTTTTCTCCTCGAGAGAAACATGATTTCACTAAAAACATTGTACTTTAAACATGCCTGTTGTACATGTGTGCAAACACTCAAAGCCTTAAAATAGGGTTTTCACCAATGTGTTTTTTGGTGAGAAACCTTCTATTTCAAGGTTCTGTGCGTTTTCAGACAAGTACAATATGAATTTATAGTGTTTCTGATGAAATCCCTCCTTTTAATGCATTTTCTCACAGAAAATGAGTCTCTCGCCATGGGAACATGGCTTTTTTGAAAAAGCATATTCTGCTCGAGAAATCGTGTTTTAAACAATAAAAACGACTCCCGGCCTTATTTAGTTCACATTTGTACTTTTGGTAAGCTAGCCCGTACTCAGAACGCACTAAACCTTTTTATCGCGTTAAACGCCTTTTCTCGACGAGAAAAGCACAATTTCATCAAAAACGAACAAAACAAGAAAAACGAATCTATTCAACAAGTCTACAACACGTCCTTAAGAGTTACATGATTTCACCCAATGCCAATGTGTAATTTCTCCGGTGCTGATCATTTTTTAGGTTGTTGGTAGCTTGGTCCAATGTCAAAACACAGTGAAATCTTTTTATGGCTTTAAACGCGTTTTCTCCTCGAGAGAAACATGATTTCACTAAAAACGTTATAGTTTAAACATGCCTGTTGTACATGTGCGCAAACACTCAGAGCCTTAAGATAGGGGTTTCACCAATGTGTTTTTTGGTGAGAAACCTTCTATTTCAAGGTTCTGTGCGTTTTCTGACAAGTACAATATGTATTTATAGTGTTTCTGATGAAATCCCTCCTTTTAATGCATTTTCTCACAGAAAACGAGTCTCTCGCCATGGGAACATGGCTTTTTTGAAAAAGCATATTCTGGGCGAGAAATTGTGTTTTAAACAATAAAAACGACACCCGGCCTTATTTAGTTCACATTTGTACTTTTGGTAAGCTTGCCCGTATTCATAACGCACTAAACCTTTTTATCGCGTTAAACGCCTTTTCTCGACGAGAAAAGCACAATTTCATCAAAAACGAACAAAACAAGAAAAATGAATCTATTCAACAAGTCTACAACACGGCCTTTAAGAGTTACATGATTTCACCCAATGCCAATGTGTAATTTCTCCAGTTCTGATCATTTTTTAGGTTGTTGGTAGCTTGGTCCAATGCCAAAACACAGTGAGATCTTTTTATAGCTTTAAACGCGTTTTCTCCTCGAGAGAAACATGATTTCACTAAAAACGTTATAGTTTAAACATGCCTGTTGTACATGTGCGCAAATACTCAGAGCCTTAAGATAGGGGTTTCACCAATGTGTTTTTTGGTGAGAAACCTTCTATTTCAAGGTTCTGTGCGTTTTCAGACAAGTACAATATGTATTTATAGTGTTTCTGATGAAATCCCTCCTTTTAATGCATTTTCTCACAGAAAACGAGTCTCTCGCCATGGGAACATGGCTTTTTTGAAAAAGCATATTCTCGTCGAGAAATTGTGTTTTAAGCAATAAAAACGACTCCCGACCTTATTTAGTTCACATTTGTACTTTTGGTAAGCTAGCCCGTATTCATAACGCACTAAACCTTTTTATCGCGCTAAACGCCTTTTCTCGATAAGAAAAGCACAATTTCATCAAAAACAAACAAAACAAGAAAAATGAATCTATTCAACAAGTCTGCAACACGTCCTTAAGAGTTACATGATTTCACCCAATGTCAATGTGTAATTTCTCCAGTTCTGATCATTTTTTAGGTTGTTGGTTGCTTGGTCAATGCCAAAACACAGTGAGATCTTTTTATGGCTTTAAACGCGTTTTCTCCTCGAGAGAAACATGATTTCACTAAAAACGTTATAGTTTAAACATGCCTGTTGTACATGTGTGCAAACACTCAGAGCCTTAAGATAGGGGTTTCACCAATGTGTTTTTTGGTGAGAAACCTTCTATTTCAAGGTTCTGTGCGTTTTCAGACAAGTACAATATGTATTTACAGTGTTTCTAATGAAATCCCTCCTTTTAATGCATTTTCTCACAGAAAACGAGTCTCTCGCCATGGCAACATGGCTTTTTTGAAAAGCATATTCTGGTCGAGAAATCGTGTTTTAAGCAATAAAAACGACGCCCGGTCTTATTTAGTTCATATTTGTACTTTTGGTAAGCTAGCCCGTATTCATAACGCACTAAACCTTTTTATCGCGTTAAACGCCTTTTCTCGACGAGAAAAGCACAATTTCATCAAAAACAAACAAAACAAGAAAAATGAATCTATTCAACAAGTCTGCAACAAGTCCTTAAGAGTTACATGATTTCACCCAATGTCAATGTGTAATTTCTCCAGTTCTGATCATTTTTTAGGTTGTTGGTAGCTTGGTCAATGCCAAAACACAGTGAGATCTTTTTATGGCTTTAAACGCGTTTTCTCCTCGAGAGAAACATGATTTCACTAAAAACATTATACTTTAAACATGCCTGTTGTACATGTGTGCAAACACTCAAAGCCTTAAAATAGGGTTTTCACCAATGTGTTTTTTGGTGAGAAACCTTCTATTTCAAGGTTCTGTGCGTTTTCAGACAAGTACAATATGTATTTATAGTGTTTCTGATGAAATCCCTCCTTTTAATGCATTTTCTCACAGAAAACGAGTCTCTCGCCATGGGAACATGGCTTTTTGGAAAAGCATTTTCTGGTCGAGAAATCGTGTTTTAAACAATAAAAACGACTCCCGGCCTTATTTAGTTCACATTTGTACTTTTGGTAAGCTAGCCCGTACTCAGAACGCACTAAACCTTTTTATCGCGTTAAACGCCTTTTCTCGACGAGAAAAGCACAATTTCATCAAAAACGAACAAAACAAGAAAAACGAATCTATTCAACAAGTCTACAACACGGCCTTAACAGTTACATGATTTCACCCAATGCCAATGTGTAATTTCTCCAGTGCTGATCATTTTTTAGGTTGTTGGTAGCTTGGTCCAATGTCAAAACACAGTGAAATCTTTTTATGGCTTTAAACGCGTTTTCTCCTCGAGAGAAACATGATTTCCCTAAAAACGTTATAGTTTAAACATGCCTGTTGTACATGTGCGCAAACACTCAGAGCCTTAAGATAGGGGTTTCACCAATGTGTTTTTTGGTGAGAAACCTTCTATTTCAAGGTTCTGTGCGTTTTCAGACAAGTACAATATGTATTTATAGTGTTTCTGATGAAATCCCTCCTTTTAATGCATTTTCTCACAGAAAACGAGTCTCTCGCCATGGGAACATGGCTTTTTGGAAAAGCATTTTCTGGTCGAGAAATCGTGTTTTAAGCAATAAAAACGACTCCCGGCCTTATTTAGTTCACATTTGTACTTTTGGTAAGCGAGCCCGTATTCATAACGCACTAAACCTTTTTATCGCGTTAAACGCCTTTTCTCGACGAGAAAAGCACAATTTCATCAAAAACAAACAAAACAAGAAAAATGAATCTATTCAACAAGTCTGCAACACGTCCTTAAGAGTTACATGATTTCACCCAATTTCAATGTGTAATTTCTCCAGTTCTGATCATTGTTTAGGTTGTTGGTAGCTTGGTCCAATGCCAAAACACAGTGAAATCTTTTTATAGCTTTAAACATGTTTTCTCCTCGAGAGAAACATGATTTCACTAAAAACATTGTACTTTAAACATGCCTGTTGTACATGTGTGCAAACACTCAAAGCCTTAAAATAGGGTTTTCATCAATGTGTTTTTTGGTGAGAAACCTTCTATTTCAAGGTTCTGTGCGTTTTCAGACAAGTACAATATGAATTTATAGTGTTTCTGATGAAATCCCTCCTTTTAATGCATTTTCTCACAGAAAATGAGTCTCTCGCCATGGGAACATGGCTTTTTTGAAAAAGCATATTCTGCTCGAGAAATCGTGTTTTAAACAATAAAAACGACTCCCGGCCTTATTTAGTTCACATTTGTACTTTTGGTAAGCTAGCCCGTACTCAGAACGCACTAAACCTTTTTATCGCGTTAAACGCCTTTTCTCGACGAGAAAAGCACAATTTCATCAAAAACGAACAAAACAAGAAAAACGAATCTATTCAACAAGTCTACAACACGGCCTTAACAGTTACATGATTTCACCCAATGCCAATGTGTAATTTCTCCAGTGCTGATCATTTTTTAGGTTGTTGGTAGCTTGGTCCAATGTCAAAACACAGTGAAATCTTTTTATGGCTTTAAACGCGTTTTCTCCTCGAGAGAAACATGATTTCCCTAAAAACGTTATAGTTTAAACATGCCTGTTGTACATGTGCGCAAACACTCAGAGCCTTAAGATAGGGGTTTCACCAATGTGTTTTTTGGTGAGAAACCTTCTATTTCAAGGTTCTGTGCGTTTTCAGACAAGTACAATATGTATTTATAGTGTTTCTGATGAAATCCCTCCTTTTAATGCATTTTCTCACAGAAAACGAGTCTCTCGCCATGGGAACATGGCTTTTTGGAAAAGCATTTTCTGGTCGAGAAATCGTGTTTTAAGCAATAAAAACGACTCCCGGCCTTATTTAGTTCACATTTGTACTTTTGGTAAGCGAGCCCGTATTCATAACGCACTAAACCTTTTTATCGCGTTAAACGCCTTTTCTCGACGAGAAAAGCACAATTTCATCAAAAACAAACAAAACAAGAAAAATGAATCTATTCAACAAGTCTGCAACACGTCCTTAAGAGTTACATGATTTCACCCAATTTCAATGTGTAATTTCTCCAGTTCTGATCATTGTTTAGGTTGTTGGTAGCTTGGTCCAATGCCAAAACACAGTGAAATCTTTTTATAGCTTTAAACATGTTTTCTCCTCGAGAGAAACATGATTTCACTAAAAACATTGTACTTTAAACATGCCTGTTGTACATGTGTGCAAACACTCAAAGCCTTAAAATAGGGTTTTCATCAATGTGTTTTTTGGTGAGAAACCTTCTATTTCAAGGTTCTGTGCGTTTTCAGACAAGTACAATATGAATTTATAGTGTTTCTGATGAAATCCCTCCTTTTAATGCATTTTCTCACAGAAAATGAGTCTCTCGCCATGGGAACATGGCTTTTTTGAAAAAGCATATTCTGCTCGAGAAATCGTGTTTTAAACAATAAAAACGACTCCCGGCCTTATTTAGTTCACATTTGTACTTTTGGTAAGCTAGCCCGTACTCAGAACGCACTAAACCTTTTTATCGCGTTAAACGCCTTTTCTCGACGAGAAAAGCACAATTTCATCAAAAACAAACAAAACAAGAAAAATGAATCTATTCAACAAGTCTACAACACGGCCTTTAAGAGTTACATGATTTCACCCAATGCCAATGTGTAATTTCTCCAGTTCTGATCATTTTTTAGGTTGTTGGTTGCTTGGTCAATGCCAAAACACAGTGAGATCTTTTTATGGCTTTAAACGCGTTTTCTCCTCGAGAGAAACATGATTTCACTAAAAACGTTATAGTTTAAACATGCCTGTTGTACATGTGTGCAAACACTCAGAGCCTTAAGATAGGGGTTTCACCAATGTGTTTTTTGGTGAGAAACCTTCTATTTCAAGGTTCTGTGCGTTTTCAGACAAGTACAATATGTATTTACAGTGTTTCTAATGAAATCCCTCCTTTTAATGCATTTTCTCACAGAAAACGAGTCTCTCGCCATGGCAACATGGCTTTTTTGAAAAGCATATTCTGGTCGAGAAATCGTGTTTTAAGCAATAAAAACGACGCCCGGTCTTATTTAGTTCATATTTGTACTTTTGGTAAGCTAGCCCGTATTCATAACGCACTAAACCTTTTTATCGCGTTAAACGCCTTTTCTCGACGAGAAAAGCACAATTTCATCAAAAACAAACAAAACAAGAAAAATGAATCTATTCAACAAGTCTGCAACAAGTCCTTAAGAGTTACATGATTTCACCCAATGTCAATGTGTAATTTCTCCAGTTCTGATCATTTTTTAGGTTGTTGGTAGCTTGGTCAATGCCAAAACACAGTGAGATCTTTTTATGGCTTTAAACGCGTTTTCTCCTCGAGAGAAACATGATTTCACTAAAAACATTATACTTTAAACATGCCTGTTGTACATGTGTGCAAACACTCAAAGCCTTAAAATAGGGTTTTCACCAATGTGTTTTTTGGTGAGAAACCTTCTATTTCAAGGTTCTGTGCGTTTTCAGACAAGTACAATATGTATTTATAGTGTTTCTGATGAAATCCCTCCTTTTAATGCATTTTCTCACAGAAAACGAGTCTCTCGCCATGGGAACATGGCTTTTTGGAAAAGCATTTTCTGGTCGAGAAATCGTGTTTTAAACAATAAAAACGACTCCCGGCCTTATTTAGTTCACATTTGTACTTTTGGTAAGCTAGCCCGTACTCAGAACGCACTAAACCTTTTTATCGCGTTAAACGCCTTTTCTCGACGAGAAAAGCACAATTTCATCAAAAACGAACAAAACAAGAAAAACGAATCTATTCAACAAGTCTACAACACGGCCTTAACAGTTACATGATTTCACCCAATGCCAATGTGTAATTTCTCCAGTGCTGATCATTTTTTAGGTTGTTGGTAGCTTGGTCCAATGTCAAAACACAGTGAAATCTTTTTATGGCTTTAAACGCGTTTTCTCCTCGAGAGAAACATGATTTCCCTAAAAACGTTATAGTTTAAACATGCCTGTTGTACATGTGCGCAAACACTCAGAGCCTTAAGATAGGGGTTTCACCAATGTGTTTTTTGGTGAGAAACCTTCTATTTCAAGGTTCTGTGCGTTTTCAGACAAGTACAATATGTATTTATAGTGTTTCTGATGAAATCCCTCCTTTTAATGCATTTTCTCACAGAAAACGAGTCTCTCGCCATGGGAACATGGCTTTTTGGAAAAGCATTTTCTGGTCGAGAAATCGTGTTTTAAGCAATAAAAACGACTCCCGGCCTTATTTAGTTCACATTTGTACTTTTGGTAAGCGAGCCCGTATTCATAACGCACTAAACCTTTTTATCGCGTTAAACGCCTTTTCTCGACGAGAAAAGCACAATTTCATCAAAAACAAACAAAACAAGAAAAATGAATCTATTCAACAAGTCTGCAACACGTCCTTAAGAGTTACATGATTTCACCCAATTTCAATGTGTAATTTCTCCAGTTCTGATCATTGTTTAGGTTGTTGGTAGCTTGGTCCAATGCCAAAACACAGTGAAATCTTTTTATAGCTTTAAACATGTTTTCTCCTCGAGAGAAACATGATTTCACTAAAAACATTGTACTTTAAACATGCCTGTTGTACATGTGTGCAAACACTCAAAGCCTTAAAATAGGGTTTTCATCAATGTGTTTTTTGGTGAGAAACCTTCTATTTCAAGGTTCTGTGCGTTTTCAGACAAGTACAATATGAATTTATAGTGTTTCTGATGAAATCCCTCCTTTTAATGCATTTTCTCACAGAAAATGAGTCTCTCGCCATGGGAACATGGCTTTTTTGAAAAAGCATATTCTGCTCGAGAAATCGTGTTTTAAACAATAAAAACGACTCCCGGCCTTATTTAGTTCACATTTGTACTTTTGGTAAGCTAGCCCGTACTCAGAACGCACTAAACCTTTTTATCGCGTTAAACGCCTTTTCTCGACGAGAAAAGCACAATTTCATCAAAAACAAACAAAACAAGAAAAATGAATCTATTCAACAAGTCTACAACACGGCCTTTAAGAGTTACATGATTTCACCCAATGCCAATGTGTAATTTCTCCAGTTCTGATCATTTTTTAGGTTGTTGGTAGCTTGGTCCAATGCCAAAACACAGTGAAATCTTTTTATAGCTTTAAACGCGTTTTCTCCTCGAGAGAAACATGATTTCACTAAAAACGTTATAGTTTAAACATGCCTGTTGTACATGTGCGCAAATACTCAGAGCCTTAAGATAGGGGTTTCACCAATGTGTTTTTTGGTGAGAAACCTTCTATTTCAAGGTTCTGTGCGTTTTCAGACAAGTACAATATGTATTTATAGTGTTTCTGATGAAATCCCTCCTTTTAATGCATTTTCTCACAGAAAACGAGTCTCTCGCCATGGGAACATGGCTTTTTTGGAAAAGCATTTTCTGGTCGAGAAATCGTGTTTTAAGCAATAAAAACGACTCCCGGCCTTATGTAGTTCACATTTGTACTTTTGGTAAGCTAGCCCGTATTCATAACGCACTAAACCTTTTTATCGCGTTAAACGCCTTTTCTCGATGAGAAAAGCACAATTTCATCAAAAACAAACAAAACAAGAAAAATGAATCTATTCAACAAGTCTGCAACACGTCCTTAAGAGTTACATGATTTCACCCAATGTCAATGTGTAATTTCTCCAGTTCTGATCATTTTTTAGGTTGTTGGTTGCTTGGTCAATGCCAAAACACAGTGAGATCTTTTTATGGCTTTAAACTCGTTTTCTCCACGAGAGAAACATGATTTCACTAAAAACGTTATAGTTTAAACATGCCTGTTGTACATGTGTGCAAATACCTCAGAGCCTTAAGATAGGGGTTTCACCAATGTGTTTTTTGGTGAGAAACCTTCTATTTCAAGGTTCTGTGCGTTTTCAGACAAGTACAATATGTATTTATAGTGTTTCTGATGAAATCCCTCCTTTTAATGCATTTTCTCACAGAAAACGAGTCTCTCGCCATGGGAACATGGCTTTTTTGGAAAAGCATTTTCTGGTCGAGAAATCGTGTTTTAAGCAATAAAAACGACTCCCGGCCTTATGTAGTTCACATTTGTACTTTTGGTAAGCTAGCCCGTATTCATAACGCACTAAACCTTTTTATCGCGTTAAACGCCTTTTCTCGACGAGAAAAGCACAATTTCATCAAAAACGAACAAAACAAGAAAAATGAATCTATTCAACAAGTCTACAATACGGCCTTAAGAGTTACATGATTTCACCCAATGCCAATGTGTAATTTCTCCAGTTCTGATCATTTTTTAGGTTGTTGGTAGCTTGGTCCAATGTCAAAACACAGTGAAATCTTTTTATGACTTTAAACGCGTTTTCTCCTCGAGAGAAACATGATTTCCCTAAAAACGTTATAGTTTAAACATGCCTGTTGTACATGTGCGCAAAAACTCCGAGCCTTAAGATAGGGGTTTCACCAATGTGTTTTTTGGTGAGAAACCTTCTATTTCAAGGTTCTGTGCGTTTTCAGACAAGTACAATATGTATTTATAGTGTTTCTGATGAAATCCCTCCTTTTAATGCATTTTCTCACAGAAAACGAGTCTCTCGCCATGGGAACATGGCTTTTTTGGAAAAGCATTTTCTGGTCGAGAAATCGTGTTTTAAGCAATAAAAACGACTCCCGGCCTTATTTAGTTCACATTTGTACTTTTGGTAAGCTAGCCCGTATTCATAACGCACTAAACCTTTTTATCGCGTTAAACGCCTTTTCTCGACGAGAAAAGCACAATTTCATCAAAAACGAACAAAACAAGAAAAATGAATCTATTCAACAACTCTACAACACGGCCTTAAAAGTTACATGATTTCACCCAATGCCAATGTGTAATTTCTCCAGTTCTGATCATTTTTTAGGTTGTTGGTAGCTTGGTCCAATGCCAAAACACAGTGAAATCTTTTTATAGCTTTAAACGCGTTTTCTCCTCGAGAGAAACATGATTTCACTAAAAACGTTATAGTTTAAACATGCCTGTTGTACATGTGCGCAAATACTCAGAGCCTTAAGATAGGGGTTTCACCAATGTGTTTTTTGGTGAGAAACCTTCTATTTCAAGGTTCTGTGCGTTTTCAGACAAGTACAATATGTATTTATAGTGTTTCTGATGAAATCCCTCCTTTTAATGCATTTTCTCACAGAAAACGAGTCTCTCGCCATGGGAACATGGCTTTTTTGGAAAAGCATTTTCTGGTCGAGAAATCGTGTTTTAAGCAATAAAAACGACTCCCGGCCTTATGTAGTTCACATTTGTACTTTTGGTAAGCTTGCCCGTATTCATAACGCACTAAACCTTTTTATCGCGTTAAACGCCTTTTCTCGACGAGAAAAGCACAATTTCATCAAAAACTAACAAAACAAGAAAAATGAATCTATTCAACAAGTCTACAACACGGCCTTAAGAGTTACATGATTTCACCCAATGCCAATGTGTAATTTCTGCAGTTCTGATCATTTTTTAGGTTGTTGGTAGCTTGGTCCAATGTCAAAACACAGTGAAATCTTTTTATGGCTTTAAACGCGTTTTCTCCTCGAGAGAAACATGATTTCACTAAAAACGTTATAGTTTAAACATGCCTGTTGTACATGTGCGCAAAAACTCAGAGCCTTAAGATAGGGGTTTCACCAATGTGTTTTTTGGTGAGAAACCTTCTATTTCAAGGTTCTGTGCGTTTTCAGACAAGTACAATATGTATTTATAGTGTTTCTCATGAAATCCCTCCTTTTAATGCATTTTCTCACAGAAAACGAGTCTCTCGCCATGGGAACATGGCTATTTTGAAAAAGCATATTCTCGTCGAGAAATCGTGTTTTAAACAATAAAAACGACTCCCGGCCTTATTTAGTTCACATTTGTACTTTTGGTAAGCTAGCCCGTATTCATAACGCACTAAACCTTTTTATCGCGTTAAACGCCTTTTCTCGATGAGAAAAGCACAATTTCATCAAAAACAAACAAAACAAGAAAAATGAATCTATTCAAAAAGTCTGCAACACGTCCTTAAGAGTTACATGATTTCACCCAATGTCAATGTGTAATTTCTCCAGTTCTGATCATTTTTTAGGTTGTTGGTTGCTTGGTCAATGCCAAAACACAGTGAGATCTTTTTATGGCTTTAAACTCGTTTTCTCCACGAGAGAAACATGATTTCACTAAAAACGTTATAGTTTAAACATGCCTGTTGTACATGTGTGCAAACACCTCAGAGCCTTAAGATAGGGGTTTCACCAATGTGTTTTTTGGTGGTAAACCTTCTATTTCAAGGTTCTCTGCGTTTTCAGACAAGTACAATATGTATTTACAGTGTTTCTAATGAAATCCCTCCTTTTAATGCATTTTCTCACAGAAAACGAGTCTCTCGCCATGGGAACATGGCTTTTTTTGAAAAAGCATATTCTGGTCGAGAAATCGTGTTTTAAGCAATAAAAACGACGCCCGGTCTTATTTAGTTCACATTTGTACTTTTGGTAAGCTAGCCCGTATTCATAACGCACTAAACCTTTTTATCGCGTTAAACGCCTTTTCTCGACGAGAAAAGCACAATTTCATCAAAAACAAACAAAACAAGAAAAATGAATCTATTCAACAAGTCTGCAACACGTCCTTAAGAGTTACATGATTTCACCCAATGTCAATGTGTAATTTCTCCAGTTCTGATCATTTTTTAGGTTGTTGGTAGCTTGGTCCAATGTCAAAACACAGTGAAATCTTTTTATGGCTTTAAACGCGTTTTCTCCTCGAGAGAAACATGATTTCACTAAAAACGTTATAGTTTAAACATGCCTGTTGTACATGTGCGCAAAAACTCAGAGCCTTAAGATAGGGGTTTCACCAATGTGTTTTTTGGTGAGAAACCTTCTATTTCAAGGTTCTGTGCGTTTTCAGACAAGTACAATATGTATTTATAGTGTTTCTGATGAAATCCCTCCTTTTAATGCATTTTCTCACAGAAAACGAGTCTCTCGCCATGGGAACATGGCTTTTTTGAAAAAGCATATTCTCGTCGAGAAATCGTGTTTTAAACAATAAAAACGACTCCCGACCTTATTTAGTTCACATTTGTACTTTTGGTAAGCTAGCCCGTATTCATAACGCACTAAACCTTTTTATCGCGCTAAACGCCTTTTCTCGATAAGAAAAGCACAATTTCATCAAAAACGAACAAAACAAGAAAAATGAATCTATTCAACAAGTCTGCAACACGTCCTTAAGAGTTACATGATTTCACCCAATGCCAATGTGTAATTTCTCCAGTTCTGATCATTTTTTAGGTTGTTGGTTGCTTGGTCAATGCCAAAACACAGTGAGATCTTTTTATGGCTTTAAACGCGTTTTCTCCTCGAGAGAAACATGATTTCACTAAAAACGTTATAGTTTAAACATGCCTGTTGTACATGTGTGCAAACACTCAGAGCCTTAAGATAGGGGTTTCACCAATGTGTTTTTTGGTGAGAAACCTTCTATTTCAAGGTTCTGTGCGTTTTCAGACAAGTACAATATGTATTTACAGTGTTTCTAATGAAATCCCTCCTTTTAATGCATTTTCTCACAGAAAACGAGTCTCTCGCCATGGCAACATGGCTTTTTTGAAAAGCATATTCTGGTCGAGAAATCGTGTTTTAAGCAATAAAAACGACGCCCGGTCTTATTTAGTTCACATTTGTACTTTTGGTAAGCTAGCCCGTATTCATAACGCACTAAACCTTTTTATCGCGTTAAACGCCTTTTCTCGACGAGAAAAGCACAATTTCATCAAAAACAAACAAAACAAGAAAAATGAATCTATTCAACAAGTCTGCAACAAGTCCTTAAGAGTTACATGATTTCACCCAATGCCAATGTGTAATTTCTCCAGTTCTGATCATTTTTTAGGTTGTTGGTAGCTTGGTCAATGCCAAAACACAGTGAGATTTTTTTATGGCTTTAAACGCGTTTTCTCCTCGAGAGAAACATGATTTCACTAAAAACATTATACTTTAAACATGCCTGTTGTACATGTGTGCAAACACTCAAAGCCTTAAAATAGGGTTTTCACCAATGTGTTTTTTGGTGGTAAACCTTCTATTTCAAGGTTCTCTGCGTTTTCAGACAAGTACAATATGTATTTACAGTGTTTCTAATGAAATCCCTCCTTTTAATGCATTTTCTCACAGAAAACGAGTCTCTCGCCATGGGAACATGGCTTTTTTTGAAAAAGCATATTCTGGTCGAGAAATCGTGTTTTAAGCAATAAAAACGACGCCCGGTCTTATTTAGTTCACATTTGTACTTTTGGTAAGCTAGCCCGTATTCATAACGCACTAAACCTTTTTATCGCGTTAAACGCCTTTTCTCGACGAGAAAAGCACAATTTCATCAAAAACAAACAAAACAAGAAAAATGAATCTATTCAACAAGTCTGCAACACGTCCTTAAGAGTTACATGATTTCACCCAATGTCAATGTGTAATTTCTCCAGTTCTGATCATTTTTTAGGTTGTTGGTAGCTTGGTCCAATGTCAAAACACAGTGAAATCTTTTTATGGCTTTAAACGCGTTTTCTCCTCGAGAGAAACATGATTTCACTAAAAACGTTATAGTTTAAACATGCCTGTTGTACATGTGCGCAAAAACTCAGAGCCTTAAGATAGGGGTTTCACCAATGTGTTTTTTGGTGAGAAACCTTCTATTTCAAGGTTCTGTGCGTTTTCAGACAAGTACAATATGTATTTATAGTGTTTCTGATGAAATCCCTCCTTTTAATGCATTTTCTCACAGAAAACGAGTCTCTCGCCATGGGAACATGGCTTTTTTGAAAAAGCATATTCTCGTCGAGAAATCGTGTTTTAAACAATAAAAACGACTCCCGACCTTATTTAGTTCACATTTGTACTTTTGGTAAGCTAGCCCGTATTCATAACGCACTAAACCTTTTTATCGCGCTAAACGCCTTTTCTCGATAAGAAAAGCACAATTTCATCAAAAACGAACAAAACAAGAAAAATGAATCTATTCAACAAGTCTGCAACACGTCCTTAAGAGTTACATGATTTCACCCAATGAAAATGTGTAATTTCTCCAGTTCTGATCATTTTTTAGGTTGTTGGTTGCTTGGTCAATGCCAAAACACAGTGAGATCTTTTTATGGCTTTAAACGCGTTTTCTCCTCGAGAGAAACATGATTTCACTAAAAACGTTATAGTTTAAACATGCCTGTTGTACATGTGTGCAAACACTCAGAGCCTTAAGATAGGGGTTTCACCAATGTGTTTTTTGGTGAGAAACCTTCTATTTCAAGGTTCTGTGCGTTTTCAGACAAGTACAATATGTATTTACAGTGTTTCTAATGAAATCCCTCCTTTTAATGCATTTTCTCACAGAAAACGAGTCTCTCGCCATGGCAACATGGCTTTTTTGAAAAGCATATTCTGGTCGAGAAATCGTGTTTTAAGCAATAAAAACGACGCCCGGTCTTATTTAGTTCACATTTGTACTTTTGGTAAGCTAGCCCGTATTCATAACGCACTAAACCTTTTTATCGCGTTAAACGCCTTTTCTCGACGAGAAAAGCACAATTTCATCAAAAACAAACAAAACAAGAAAAATGAATCTATTCAACAAGTCTGCAACAAGTCCTTAAGAGTTACATGATTTCACCCAATGCCAATGTGTAATTTCTCCAGTTCTGATCATTTTTTAGGTTGTTGGTAGCTTGGTCAATGCCAAAACACAGTGAGATCTTTTTATGGCTTTAAACGCGTTTTCTCCTCGAGAGAAACATGATTTCACTAAAAACATTATACTTTAAACATGCCTGTTGTACATGTGTGCAAACACTCAAAGCCTTAAAATAGGGTTTTCACCAATGTGTTTTTTGGTGAGAAACCTTCTATTTCAAGGTTCTGTGCGTTTTCAGACAAGTACAATATGTATTTATAGTGTTTCTGATGAAATCCCTCCTTTTAATGCATTTTCTCACAGAAAACAAGTCTCTCGCCATGGGAACATGGCTTTTTTGAAAAAGCATATTCTGGGCGAGAAATCGTGTTTTAAACAATAAAAACGACTCCCGGCCTTATTTAGTTCACATTTGTACTTTTGGTAAGCTAGCCCGTATTCATAACGCACTAAACCTTTTTATCGCGCTAAACGCCTTTTCTCGACGAGAAAAGCACAATTTCATCAAAAACAAACAAAACAAGAAAAATGAATCTATTCAACAAGTCTGCAACACGTCCTTAAGAGTTACATGATTTCACCCAATTTCAATGTGTAATTTCTCCAGTTCTGATCATTGTTTAGGTTGTTGGTAGCTTGGTCCAATGCCAAAACACAGTGAAATCTTTTTATAGCTTTAAACATGTTTTCTCCTCGAGAGAAACATGATTTCACTAAAAACGTTATAGTTTAAACATGCCTGTTGTACATGTGTGCAAACACCTCAGCGCCTTAAGATAGGGGTTTCACCAATGTGTTTTTTGGTGAGAAACCTTCTATTTCAAGGTTCTGTGCGTTTTCAGACAAGTACAATATGTATTTAAAGTGTTTCTAATGAAATCCCTCCTTTTAATGCATTTTCTCACTGAAGACGAGTCTCTCGCCATGGGAGCATGGCTTTTTTGAAAAAGCATATTCTGGTCGAGAAATCGTGTTTTAAGCAATAAAAACGACGCCCGGTCTTATTTAGTTTACATTTGTACTTTTGGTAAGCTAGCCCGTATTCATAACGCACTAAACCTTTTTATCGCGTTAAACGCCTTTTCTCGACGAGAAAAGCACAATTTCATCATAAACAAACAAAACAAGAAAAATGAATCTATTCAACAAGTCTGCAACACGTCCTTAAGAGTTACATGATTTCACCCAATGTCAATGTGTAATTTCTCCAGTTCTGATCATTTTTTAGGTTGTTGGTAGCTTGGTCAATGCCAAAACACAGTGAGATCTTTTTATGGCTTTAAACGCGTTTTCTCCTCGAGAGAAACATGATTTCACTAAAAACATTATACTTTAAACATGCCTGTTGTACATGTGTGCAAACACTCAAAGCCTTAAAATAGGGTTTTCACCAATGTGTTTTTTGGTGAGAAACCTTCTATTTCAAGGTTCTGTGCGTTTTCAGACAAGTACAATATGTATTTACAGTGTTTCTGATGAAATCCCTCCTTTTAATGCATGTTCTCACAGAAAATGAGTCTCTCGCCATGGGAACATGGCTTTTTTGAAAAAGCATATTCTGCTCGAGAAATCGTGTTTTAAACAATAAAAACGACTCCCGGCCTTATTTAGTTCACATTTGTACTTTTGGTAAGCTAGCCCGTACTCAGAACGCACTAAACCTTTTTATCGCGTTAAACGCCTTTTCTCGACGAGAAAAGCACAATTTCATCAAAAACAAACAAAACAAGAAAAATGAATGTATTCAACAAGTCTGCAACACGTCCTTAAGAGTTCCATAATTTCACCCAATTTCAATGTGTAATTTCTCCAGTTCTGATCATTGTTTAGGTTGTTGGTAGCTTGGTCCAATGCCAAAACACAGTGAAATCTTTTTATAGCTTTAAACATGTTTTCTCCTCGAGAGAAACATGATTTCACTAAAAACGTTATAGTTTAAACATGCCTGTTGTACATGTGTGCAAACACCTCAGCGCCTTAAGATAGGGGTTTCACCAATGTGTTTTTTGGTGAGAAACCTTCTATTTCAAGGTTCTGTGCGTTTTCAGACAAGTACAATATGTATTTACAGTGTTTCTAATGAAATCCCTCCTTTTAATGCATTTTCTCACAGAAGACGAGTCTCTCGCCATGGGAGCATGGCTTTTTTGAAAAAGCATATTCTGGTCGAGAAATCGTGTTTTAAGCAATAAAAACGACGCCCGGTCTTATTTAGTTCACATTTGTACTTTTGGTAAGCTAGCCCGTATTCATAACGCACTAAACCTTTTTATCGCGTTAAACGCCTTTTCTCGATGAGAAAAGCACAATTTCATCAAAAACAAACAAAACAAGAAAAATGAATCTATTCAACAAGTCTGCAACACGTCCTTAAGAGTTACATGATTTCACCCAATGTCAATGTGTAATTTCTCCAGTTCTGATCATTTTTTAGGTTGTTGGTTGCTTGGTCAATGCCAAAACACAGTGAGATCTTTTTATGGCTTTAAACGCGTTTTCTCCTCGAGAGAAACATGATTTCCCTAAAAACGTTATAGTTTAAACATGCCTGTTGTACATGTGTGCAAACACCTCAGCGCCTTAAGATAGGGGTTTCACCAATGTGTTTTTTGGTGAGAAACCTTCTATTTCAAGGTTCTGTGCGTTTTCAGACAAGTACAATATGTATTTATAGTGTTTCTGATGAAATCCCTCCATTTAATGCATTTTCTCACAGAAAACGAGTCTCTCGCCATGGGAACATGGCTTTTTTGAAAAAGCATATTCTCGTCGAGAAATCGTGTTTTAAGCAATAAAAACGACGCCCGGTCTTATTTAGTTCACATTTGTACTTTTGGTAAGCTACCCCGTATTCATAACGCACTAAACCTTTTTATCGCGCTAAACGCCTTTTCTCGACGAGAAAAGCACAATTTCATCAAAAACAAACAAAACAAGAAAAATGAATCTATTCAACAAGTCTGCAACAAGTCCTTAAGAGTTACATGATTTCACCCAATGTCAATGTGTAATTTCTCCAGTTCTGATCATTTTTTAGGTTGTTGGTAGCTTGGTCAATGCCAAAACACAGTGAGATCTTTTTATGGCTTTAAACGCGTTTTCTCCTCGAGAGAAACATGATTTCACTAAAAACATTATACTTTAAACATGCCTGTTGTACATGTGTGCAAACACTCAAAGCCTTAAAATAGGGTTTTCACCAATGTGTTTTTTGGTGAGAAACCTTCTATTTCAAGGTTCTGTGCGTTTTCAGACAAGTACAATATGTATTTATAGTGTTTCTGATGAAATCCCTCCTTTTAATGCATTTTCTCACAGAAAACAAGTCTCTCGCCATGGGAACATGGCTTTTTTGAAAAAGCATATTCTGGGCGAGAAATCGTGTTTTAAACAATAAAAACGTCTCCCGGCCTTATTTAGTTCACATTTGTACTTTTGGTAAGCTAGCCCGTATTCATAACGCACTAAACCTTTTTATCGCGCTAAACGCCTTTTCTCGACGAGAAAAGCACAATTTCATCAAAAACAAACAAAACAAGAAAAATGAATCTATTCAACAAGTCTGCAACACGTCCTTAAGAGTTACATGATTTCACCCAATTTCAATGTGTAATTTCTCCAGTTCTGATCATTGTTTAGGTTGTTGGTAGCTTGGTCCAATGCCAAAACACAGTGAAATCTTTTTATGGCTTTAAACATGTTTTCTCCTCGAGAGAAACATGATTTCACTAAAAACGTTATAGTTTAAACATGCCTGTTGTACATGTGCACAAACACTCAGAGCCTTAAGTTAGGGGTTTCACCAATGTGATTTTTGGTGAGAAACCTTCTATTTCAAGGTTCTGTGCGTTTTCAGACAAGTACAATATGTATTTATAGTGTTTCTGATGAAAATCCTCCTTTTAATGCATTTTCTCACAGAAAACGAGTCTCTCGCCATGG
The DNA here is from genome assembly GCF_029633865.1 of Lampris incognitus. Taxonomy (NCBI): domain Eukaryota; kingdom Metazoa; phylum Chordata; class Actinopteri; order Lampriformes; family Lampridae; genus Lampris; species Lampris incognitus. Next base: position 319,245 of record NC_079224.1, on the reverse strand, counting down.
GAACATGGCTTTTTTGAAAAAGCATATTCTCGTCGAGAAATCGTGTTTTAAACAATAAAAACGACACCCGGCCTTATTTAGTTCACATTTGTACTTTTGGTAAGCTAGCCCGTATTCATAACGCACTAAACCTTTTTATCGCGTTAAACGCCTTTTCTCGACGAGAAAAGCACAATTTCATCAAAAACGAACAAAACAAGAAAAATGAATCTATTCAACAAGTCTACAACACGGCCTTTAAGAGTTACATGATTTCACCCAATGCCAATGTGTAATTTCTCCAGTTCTGATCATTTTTTAGGTTGTTGGTAGCTTGGTCCAATGCCAAAACACAGTGAAATCTTTTTATAGCTTTAAACGCGTTTTCTCCTCGAGAGAAACATGATTTCACTAAAAACGTTATAGTTTAAACATGCCTGTTGTACATGTGCGCAAATACTCAGAGCCTTAAGATAGGGGTTTCACCAATGTGTTTTTTGGTGAGAAACCTTCTATTTCAAGGTTCTGTGCGTTTTCAGACAAGTACAATATGTATTTATAGTGTTTCTGATGAAATCCCTCCTTTTAATGCATTTTCTCACAGAAAACGAGTCTCTCGCCATGGGAACATGGCTTTTTTGAAAAAGCATATTCTCGTCGAGAAATTGTGTTTTAAGCAATAAAAACGACTCCCGACCTTATTTAGTTCACATTTGTACTTTTGGTAAGCTAGCCCGTATTCATAACCTACTAAACCTTTTTATCGCGCTAAACGCCTTTTCTCGATAAGAAAAGCACAATTTCATCAAAAACAAACAAAACAAGAAAAATGAATCTATTCAACAAGTCTGCAACACGTCCTTAAGAGTTACATGATTTCACCCAATGTCAATGTGTAATTTCTCCAGTTCTGATCATTTTTTAGGTTGTTGGTTGCTTGGTCAATGCCAAAACACAGTGAGATCTTTTTATGGCTTTAAACGCGTTTTCTCCTCGAGAGAAACATGATTTCACTAAAAACGTTATAGTTTAAACATGCCTGTTGTACATGTGTGCAAACACTCAGAGCCTTAAGATAGGGGTTTCACCAATGTGTTTTTTGGTGAGAAACCTTCTATTTCAAGGTTCTGTGCGTTTTCAGACAAGTACAATATGTATTTACAGTGTTTCTAATGAAATCCCTCCTTTTAATGCATTTTCTCACAGAAAACGAGTCTCTCGCCATGGCAACATGGCTTTTTTGAAAAGCATATTCTGGTCGAGAAATCGTGTTTTAAGCAATAAAAACGACGCCCGGTCTTATTTAGTTCATATTTGTACTTTTGGTAAGCTAGCCCGTATTCATAACGCACTAAACCTTTTTATCGCGTTAAACGCCTTTTCTCGACGAGAAAAGCACAATTTCATCAAAAACAAACAAAACAAGAAAAATGAATCTATTCAACAAGTCTGCAACAAGTCCTTAAGAGTTACATGATTTCACCCAATGTCAATGTGTAATTTCTCCAGTTCTGATCATTTTTTAGGTTGTTGGTAGCTTGGTCAATGCCAAAACACAGTGAGATCTTTTTATGGCTTTAAACGCGTTTTCTCCTCGAGAGAAACATGATTTCACTAAAAACATTATACTTTAAACATGCCTGTTGTACATGTGTGCAAACACTCAAAGCCTTAAAATAGGGTTTTCACCAATGTGTTTTTTGGTGAGAAACCTTCTATTTCAAGGTTCTGTGCGTTTTCAGACAAGTACAATATGTATTTATAGTGTTTCTGATGAAATCCCTCCTTTTAATGCATTTTCTCACAGAAAACGAGTCTCTCGCCATGGGAACATGGCTTTTTGGAAAAGCATTTTCTGGTCGAGAAATCGTGTTTTAAACAATAAAAACGACTCCCGGCCTTATTTAGTTCACATTTGTACTTTTGGTAAGCTAGCCCGTACTCAGAACGCACTAAACCTTTTTATCGCGTTAAACGCCTTTTCTCGACGAGAAAAGCACAATTTCATCAAAAACGAACAAAACAAGAAAAACGAATCTATTCAACAAGTCTACAACACGGCCTTAACAGTTACATGATTTCACCCAATGCCAATGTGTAATTTCTCCAGTGCTGATCATTTTTTAGGTTGTTGGTAGCTTGGTCCAATGTCAAAACACAGTGAAATCTTTTTATGGCTTTAAACGCGTTTTCTCCTCGAGAGAAACATGATTTCCCTAAAAACGTTATAGTTTAAACATGCCTGTTGTACATGTGCGCAAACACTCAGAGCCTTAAGATAGGGGTTTCACCAATGTGTTTTTTGGTGAGAAACCTTCTATTTCAAGGTTCTGTGCGTTTTCAGACAAGTACAATATGTATTTATAGTGTTTCTGATGAAATCCCTCCTTTTAATGCATTTTCTCACAGAAAACGAGTCTCTCGCCATGGGAACATGGCTTTTTGGAAAAGCATTTTCTGGTCGAGAAATCGTGTTTTAAGCAATAAAAACGACTCCCGGCCTTATTTAGTTCACATTTGTACTTTTGGTAAGCTAGCCCGTATTCATAACGCACTAAACCTTTTTATCGCGTTAAACGCCTTTTCTCGACGAGAAAAGCACAATTTCATCAAAAACAAACAAAACAAGAAAAATGAATCTATTCAACAAGTCTGCAACACGTCCTTAAGAGTTACATGATTTCACCCAATTTCAATGTGTAATTTCTCCAGTTCTGATCATTGTTTAGGTTGTTGGTAGCTTGGTCCAATGCCAAAACACAGTGAAATCTTTTTATAGCTTTAAACATGTTTTCTCCTCGAGAGAAACATGATTTCACTAAAAACATTGTACTTTAAACATGCCTGTTGTACATGTGTGCAAACACTCAAAGCCTTAAAATAGGGTTTTCATCAATGTGTTTTTTGGTGAGAAACCTTCTATTTCAAGGTTCTGTGCGTTTTCAGACAAGTACAATATGAATTTATAGTGTTTCTGATGAAATCCCTCCTTTTAATGCATTTTCTCACAGAAAATGAGTCTCTCGCCATGGGAACATGGCTTTTTTGAAAAAGCATATTCTGCTCGAGAAATCGTGTTTTAAACAATAAAAACGACTCCCGGCCTTATTTAGTTCACATTTGTACTTTTGGTAAGCTAGCCCGTACTCAGAACGCACTAAACCTTTTTATCGCGTTAAACGCCTTTTCTCGACGAGAAAAGCACAATTTCATCAAAAACAAACAAAACAAGAAAAATGAATCTATTCAACAAGTCTACAACACGGCCTTCAAGAGTTACATGATTTCACCCAATGCCAATGTGTAATTTCTCCAGTTCTGATCATTTTTTAGGTTGTTGGTAGCTTGGTCCAATGCCAAAACGCAGTGAAATCTTTTTATAGCTTTAAACGCGTTTTCTCCTCGAGAGAAACATGATTTCACTAAAAACGTTATAGTTTAAACATGCCTGTTGTACATGTGCGCAAATACTCAGAGCCTTAAGATAGGGGTTTCACCAATGTGTTTTTTGGTGAGAAACCTTCTATTTCAAGGTTCTGTGCGTTTTCAGACAAGTACAATATGTATTTATAGTGTTTCTGATGAAATCCCTCCTTTTAATGCATTTTCTCACAGAAAACGAGTCTCTCGCCATGGGAACATGGCTTTTTTGGAAAAGCATTTTCTGGTCGAGAAATCGTGTTTTAAGCAATAAAAACGACTCCCGGCCTTATGTAGTTCACATTTGTACTTTTGGTAAGCTAGCCCGTATTCATAACGCACTAAACCTTTTTATCGCGTTAAACGCCTTTTCTCGACGAGAAAAGCACAATTTCATCAAAAACGAACAAAACAAGAAAAATGAATCTATTCAACAAGTCTACAACACGGCCTTAACAGTTACATGATTTCACCCAATGCCAATGTGTAATTTCTCCAGTTCTGATCATTTTTTAGGTTGTTGGTAGCTTGGTCCAATGTCAAAACACAGTGAAATCTTTTTATGGCTTTAAACGCGTTTTCTCCTCGAGAGAAACATGATTTCCCTAAAAACGTTATAATTTAAACATGCCTGTTGTACATGTGCGCAAAAACTCAGAGCCTTAAGATAGGGGTTTCACCAATGTGTTTTTTGGTGAGAAACCTTCTATTTCAAGGTTCTGTGCGTTTTCAGACAAGTACAATATGTATTTATAGTGTTTCTGATGAAATCCCTCCTTTTAATGCATTTTCTCACAGAAAACGAGTCTCTCGCCATGGGAACATGGCTTTTTTGAAAAAGCATATTCTCGTCGAGAAATCGTGTTTTAAACAATAAAAACGACTCCCGGCCTTATTTAGTTCACATTTGTACTTTTGGTAAGCTAGCCCGTATTCATAACGCACTAAACCTTTTTATCGCGTTAAACGCCTTTTCTCGATGAGAAAAGCACAATTTCATCAAAAACAAACAAAACAAGAAAAATGAATCTATTCAACAAGTCTACAACACGTCCTTAAGAGTTACATGATTTCACCCAATGCCAATGTGTAATTTCTCCGGTGCTGATCATTTTTTAGGTTGTTGGTAGCTTGGTCCAATGTCAAAACACAGTGAAATCTTTTTATGGCTTTAAACGCGTTTTCTCCTCGAGAGAAACATGATTTCACTAAAAACGTTATAGTTTAAACATGCCTGTTGTACATGTGCGCAAACACTCAGAGCCTTAAGATAGGGGTTTCACCAATGTGTTTTTTGGTGAGAAACCTTCTATTTCAAGGTTCTGTGCGTTTTCTGACAAGTACAATATGTATTTATAGTGTTTCTGATGAAATCCCTCCTTTTAATGCATTTTCTCACAGAAAACGAGTCTCTCGCCATGGGAACATGGCTTTTTTGAAAAAGCATATTCTGGGCGAGAAATTGTGTTTTAAACAATAAAAACGACACCCGGCCTTATTTAGTTCACATTTGTACTTTTGGTAAGCTTGCCCGTATTCATAACGCACTAAACCTTTTTATCGCGTTAAACGCCTTTTCTCGACGAGAAAAGCACAATTTCATCAAAAACGAACAAAACAAGAAAAATGAATCTATTCAACAAGTCTACAACACGGCCTTTAAGAGTTACATGATTTCACCCAATGCCAATGTGTAATTTCTCCAGTTCTGATCATTTTTTAGGTTGTTGGTAGCTTGGTCCAATGCCAAAACACAGTGAAATCTTTTTATAGCTTTAAACGCGTTTTCTCCTCGAGAGAAACATGATTTCACTAAAAACGTTATAGTTTAAACATGCCTGTTGTACATGTGCGCAAATACTCAGAGCCTTAAGATAGGGGTTTCACCAATGTGTTTTTTGGTGAGAAACCTTCTATTTCAAGGTTCTGTGCGTTTTCAGACAAGTACAATATGTATTTATAGTGTTTCTGATGAAATCCCTCCTTTTAATGCATTTTCTCACAGAAAACGAGTCTCTCGCCATGGGAACATGGCTTTTTTGAAAAAGCATATTCTCGTCGAGAAATTGTGTTTTAAGCAATAAAAACGACTCCCGACCTTATTTAGTTCACATTTGTACTTTTGGTAAGCTAGCCCGTATTCATAACGCACTAAACCTTTTTATCGCGCTAAACGCCTTTTCTCGATAAGAAAAGCACAATTTCATCAAAAACAAACAAAACAAGAAAAATGAATCTATTCAACAAGTCTGCAACACGTCCTTAAGAGTTACATGATTTCACCCAATGTCAATGTGTAATTTCTCCAGTTCTGATCATTTTTTAGGTTGTTGGTTGCTTGGTCAATGCCAAAACACAGTGAGATCTTTTTATGGCTTTAAACGCGTTTTCTCCTCGAGAGAAACATGATTTCACTAAAAACGTTATAGTTTAAACATGCCTGTTGTACATGTGTGCAAACACTCAGAGCCTTAAGATAGGGGTTTCACCAATGTGTTTTTTGGTGAGAAACCTTCTATTTCAAGGTTCTGTGCGTTTTCAGACAAGTACAATATGTATTTACAGTGTTTCTAATGAAATCCCTCCTTTTAATGCATTTTCTCACAGAAAACGAGTCTCTCGCCATGGCAACATGGCTTTTTTGAAAAGCATATTCTGGTCGAGAAATCGTGTTTTAAGCAATAAAAACGACGCCCGGTCTTATTTAGTTCATATTTGTACTTTTGGTAAGCTAGCCCGTATTCATAACGCACTAAACCTTTTTATCGCGTTAAACGCCTTTTCTCGACGAGAAAAGCACAATTTCATCAAAAACAAACAAAACAAGAAAAATGAATCTATTCAACAAGTCTGCAACAAGTCCTTAAGAGTTACATGATTTCACCCAATGTCAATGTGTAATTTCTCCAGTTCTGATCATTTTTTAGGTTGTTGGTAGCTTGGTCAATGCCAAAACACAGTGAGATCTTTTTATGGCTTTAAACGCGTTTTCTCCTCGAGAGAAACATGATTTCACTAAAAACATTATACTTTAAACATGCCTGTTGTACATGTGTGCAAACACTCAAAGCCTTAAAATAGGGTTTTCACCAATGTGTTTTTTGGTGAGAAACCTTCTATTTCAAGGTTCTGTGCGTTTTCAGACAAGTACAATATGTATTTATAGTGTTTCTGATGAAATCCCTCCTTTTAATGCATTTTCTCACAGAAAACGAGTCTCTCGCCATGGGAACATGGCTTTTTGGAAAAGCATTTTCTGGTCGAGAAATCGTGTTTTAAGCAATAAAAACGACTCCCGGCCTTATTTAGTTCACATTTGTACTTTTGGTAAGCTAGCCCGTATTCATAACGCACTAAACCTTTTTATCGCGTTAAACGCCTTTTCTCGACGAGAAAAGCACAATTTCATCAAAAACAAACAAAACAAGAAAAATGAATCTATTCAACAAGTCTGCAACACGTCCTTAAGAGTTACATGATTTCACCCAATTTCAATGTGTAATTTCTCCAGTTCTGATCATTGTTTAGGTTGTTGGTAGCTTGGTCCAATGCCAAAACACAGTGAAATCTTTTTATAGCTTTAAACATGTTTTCTCCTCGAGAGAAACATGATTTCACTAAAAACATTGTACTTTAAACATGCCTGTTGTACATGTGTGCAAACACTCAAAGCCTTAAAATAGGGTTTTCATCAATGTGTTTTTTGGTGAGAAACCTTCTATTTCAAGGTTCTGTGCGTTTTCAGACAAGTACAATATGAATTTATAGTGTTTCTGATGAAATCCCTCCTTTTAATGCATTTTCTCACAGAAAATGAGTCTCTCGCCATGGGAACATGGCTTTTTTGAAAAAGCATATTCTGCTCGAGAAATCGTGTTTTAAACAATAAAAACGACTCCCGGCCTTATTTAGTTCACATTTGTACTTTTGGTAAGCTAGCCCGTACTCAGAACGCACTAAACCTTTTTATCGCGTTAAACGCCTTTTCTCGACGAGAAAAGCACAATTTCATCAAAAACAAACAAAACAAGAAAAATGAATCTATTCAACAAGTCTACAACACGGCCTTTAAGAGTTACATGATTTCACCCAATGCCAATGTGTAATTTCTCCAGTTCTGATCATTTTTTAGGTTGTTGGTAGCTTGGTCCAATGCCAAAACACAGTGAAATCTTTTTATAGCTTTAAACGCGTTTTCTCCTCGAGAGAAACATGATTTCACTAAAAACGTTATAGTTTAAACATGCCTGTTGTACATGTGCGCAAATACTCAGAGCCTTAAGATAGGGGTTTCACCAATGTGTTTTTTGGTGAGAAACCTTCTATTTCAAGGTTCTGTGCGTTTTCAGACAAGTACAATATGTATTTATAGTGTTTCTGATGAAATCCCTCCTTTTAATGCATTTTCTCACAGAAAACGAGTCTCTCGCCATGGGAACATGGCTTTTTTGGAAAAGCATTTTCTGGTCGAGAAATCGTGTTTTAAGCAATAAAAACGACTCCCGGCCTTATGTAGTTCACATTTGTACTTTTGGTAAGCTAGCCCGTATTCATAACGCACTAAACCTTTTTATCGCGTTAAACGCCTTTTCTCGACGAGAAAAGCACAATTTCATCAAAAACGAACAAAACAAGAAAAATGAATCTATTCAACAAGTCTACAACACGGCCTTAACAGTTACATGATTTCACCCAATGCCAATGTGTAATTTCTCCAGTTCTGATCATTTTTTAGGTTGTTGGTAGCTTGGTCCAATGTCAAAACACAGTGAAATCTTTTTATGGCTTTAAACGCGTTTTCTCCTCGAGAGAAACATGATTTCCCTAAAAACGTTATAATTTAAACATGCCTGTTGTACATGTGCGCAAAAACTCAGAGCCTTAAGATAGGGGTTTCACCAATGTGTTTTTTGGTGAGAAACCTTCTATTTCAAGGTTCTGTGCGTTTTCAGACAAGTACAATATGTATTTATAGTGTTTCTGATGAAATCCCTCCTTTTAATGCATTTTCTCACAGAAAACGAGTCTCTCGCCATGGGAACATGGCTTTTTTGAAAAAGCATATTCTCGTCGAGAAATCGTGTTTTAAACAATAAAAACGACTCCCGGCCTTATTTAGTTCACATTTGTACTTTTGGTAAGCTAGCCCGTATTCATAACGCACTAAACCTTTTTATCGCGTTAAACGCCTTTTCTCGATGAGAAAAGCACAATTTCATCAAAAACAAACAAAACAAGAAAAATGAATCTATTCAACAAGTCTGCAACACGTCCTTAAGAGTTACATGATTTCACCCAATGTCAATGTGTAATTTCTCCAGTTCTGATCATTTTTTAGGTTGTTGGTTGCTTGGTCAATGCCAAAACACAGTGAGATCTTTTTATGGCTTTAAACTCGTTTTCTCCACGAGAGAAACATGATTTCACTAAAAACGTTATAGTTTAAACATGCCTGTTGTACATGTGTGCAAATACCTCAGAGCCTTAAGATAGGGGTTTCACCAATGTGTTTTTTGGTGAGAAACCTTCTATTTCAAGGTTCTGTGCGTTTTCAGACAAGTACAATATGTATTTATAGTGTTTCTGATGAAATCCCTCCTTTTAATGCATTTTCTCACAGAAAACGAGTCTCTCGCCATGGGAACATGGCTTTTTTGGAAAAGCATTTTCTGGTCGAGAAATCGTGTTTTAAGCAATAAAAACGACTCCCGGCCTTATGTAGTTCACATTTGTACTTTTGGTAAGCTAGCCCGTATTCATAACGCACTAAACCTTTTTATCGCGTTAAACGCCTTTTCTCGACGAGAAAAGCACAATTTCATCAAAAACGAACAAAACAAGAAAAACGAATCTATTCAACAAGTCTGCAACACGTCCTTAAGAGTTACATGATTTCACCCAATGTCAATGTGTAATTTCTCCAGTTCTGATCATTTTTTAGGTTGTTGGTAGCTTGGTCCAATGTCAAAACACAGTAAAATCTTTTTATGGCTTTAAACGCGTTTTCTCCTCGAGAGAAACATGATTTCACTAAAAACGTTATAGTTTAAACATGCCTGTTGTACATGTGCGCAAACACTCAGAGCCTTAAGATAGGGGTTTCACCAATGTGTTTTTTGGTGAGAAACCTTCTATTTCAAGGTTCTGTGCGTTTTCAGACAAGTACAATATGTATTTATAGTGTTTCTGATGAAATCCCTCCTTTTAATGCATTTTCTCACAGAAAACGAGTCTCTCGCCATGGGAACATGGCTTTTTTGAAAAAGCATATTCTGGGCGAGAAATTGTGTTTTAAACAATAAAAAAGACTCCCGGCCTTATTTAGTTCACATTTGTACTTTTGGTAAGCTAGCCCGTATTCATAACGCACTAAACCTTTTTATCGCGTTAAACGCCTTTTCTCGACGAGAAAAGCACAATTTCATCAAAAACGAACAAAACAAGAAAAACGAATCTATTCAACAAGTCTACAACACGGCCTTAAGAGTTACATGATTTCACCCAATGCCAATGTGTAATTTCTCCAGTGCTGATCATTTTTTAGGTTGTTGGTAGCTTGGTCCAATGTCAAAACACAGTGAAATCTTTTTATGGCTTTAAACGCGTTTTCTCCTCGAGAGAAACATGATTTCACTAAAAACGTTATAGTTTAAACATGCCTGTTGTACATGTGTGCAAACACCTCAGAGCCTTAAGATAGGGGTTTCACCAATGTGTTTTTTGGTGAGAAACCTTCTATTTCAAGGTTCTTTGCGTTTTCAGACAAGTACAATATGTATTTACAGTGTTTCTAATGAAATCCCTCCTTTTAATGCATTTTCTCACAGAAAACGAGTCTCTCGCCATGGGAACATGGCTTTTTTTGAAAAAGCATATTCTGGTCGAGAAATCGTGTTTTAAGCAATAAAAACGACGCCCGGTCTTATTTAGTTCACATTTGTACTTTTGGTAAGCTAGCCCGTATTCATAACGCACTACACCTTTTTATCGCGTTAAACGCCTTTTCTCGACGAGAAAAGCACAATTTCATCAAAAACAAACAAAACAAGAAAAATGAATGTATTCAACAAGTCTGCAACACGTCCTTAAGAGTTACATGATTTCACCCAATGTCAATGTGTAATTTCTCCAGTTCTGATCATTTTTTAGGTTGTTGGTAGCTTGGTCAATGCCAAAACACAGTGAGATCTTTTTATGGCTTTAAACGCGTTTTCTCCTCGAGAGAAACATGATTTCACTAAAAACATTATACTTTAAACATGCCTGTTGTACATGTGTGCAAACACTCAAAGCCTTAAAATAGGGTTTTCACCAATGTGTTTTTTGGTGAGAAACCTTCTATTTCAAGGTTCTGTGCGTTTTCAGACAAGTACAATATGAATTTATAGTGTTTCTGATGAAATCCCTCCTTTTTATGCATTTTCTCACAGAAAATGAGTCTCTCGCCATGGGAACATGGCTTTTTTGAAAAAGCATATTCTGCTCGAGAAATCGTGTTTTAAACAATAAAAACGACTCCCGGCCTTATTTAGTTCACATTTGTACTTTTGGTAAGCTAGCCCGTACTCAGAACGCACTAAACCTTTTTATCGCGTTAAACGCCTTTTCTCGACGAGAAAAGCACAATTTCATCAAAAACGAACAAAACAAGAAAAACGAATCTATTCAACAAGTCTGCAACACGTCCTTAAGAGTTACATGATTTCACCCAATGTCAATGTGTAATTTCTCCAGTTCTGATCATTTTTTAGGTTGTTGGTAGCTTGGTCCAATGTCAAAACACAGTAAAATCTTTTTATGGCTTTAAACGCGTTTTCTCCTCGAGAGAAACATGATTTCACTAAAAACGTTATAGTTTAAACATGCCTGTTGTACATGTGCGCAAACACTCAGAGCCTTAAGATAGGGGTTTCACCAATGTGTTTTTTGGTGAGAAACCTTCTATTTCAAGGTTCTGTGCGTTTTCAGACATAGACCAATATGTATTTATAGTGTTTCTGATGAAATCCCTCCTTTTAATGCATTTTCTCACAGAAAACGAGTCTCTCGCCATGGGAACATGGCTTTTTTGAAAAAGCATATTCTGGGCGAGAAATTGTGTTTTAAACAATAAAAACGACTCCCGGCCTTATTTAGTTCACATTTGTACTTTTGGTAAGCTAGCCCGTATTCATAACGCACTAAACCTTTTTATCGCGTTAAACGCCTTTTCTCGACGAGAAAAGCACAATTTCATCAAAAACGAACAAAACAAGAAAAACGAATCTATTCAACAAGTCTACAACACGGCCTTAAGAGTTACATGATTTCACCCAATGCCAATGTGTAATTTCTCCAGTGCTGATCATTTTTTAGGTTGTTGGTAGCTTGGTCCAATGTCAAAACACAGTGAAATCTTTTTATGGCTTTAAACGCGTTTTCTCCTCGAGAGAAACATGATTTCACTAAAAACGTTATAGTTTAAACATGCCTGTTGTACATGTGTGCAAACACCTCAGAGCCTTAAGATAGGGGTTTCACCAATGTGTTTTTTGGTGAGAAACCTTCTATTTCAAGGTTCTTTGCGTTTTCAGACAAGTACAATATGTATTTACAGTGTTTCTAATGAAATCCCTCCTTTTAATGCATTTTCTCACAGAAAACGAGTCTCTCGCCATGGGAACATGGCTTTTTTTGAAAAAGCATATTCTGGTCGAGAAATCGTGTTTTAAGCAATAAAAACGACGCCCGGTCTTATTTAGTTCACATTTTTACTTTTGGTAAGCTAGCCCGTATTCATAACGCACTACACCTTTTTATCGCGTTAAACGCCTTTTCTCGACGAGAAAAGCACAATTTCATCAAAAACAAACAAAACAAGAAAAATGAATCTATTCAACAAGTCTGCAACACGTCCTTAAGAGTTACATGATTTCACCCAATGTCAATGTGTAATTTCTCCAGTTCTGATCATTTTTTAGGTTGTTGGTAGCTTGGTCAATGCCAAAACACAGTGAGATCTTTTTATGGCTTTAAACGCGTTTTCTCCTCGAGAGAAACATGATTTCACTAAAAACATTATACTTTAAACATGCCTGTTGTACATGTGTGCAAACACTCAAAGCCTTAAAATAGGGTTTTCACCAATGTGTTTTTTGGTGAGAAACCTTCTATTTCAAGGTTCTGTGCGTTTTCAGACAAGTACAATATGAATTTATAGTGTTTCTGATGAAATCCCTCCTTTTTATGCATTTTCTCACAGAAAATGAGTCTCTCGCCATGGGAACATGGCTTTTTTGAAAAAGCATATTCTGCTCGAGAAATCGTGTTTTAAACAATAAAAACGACTCCCGGCCTTATTTAGTTCACATTTGTACTTTTGGTAAGCTAGCCCGTACTCAGAACGCACTAAACCTTTTTATCGCGTTAAACGCCTTTTCTCGACGAGAAAAGCACAATTTCATCAAAAACGAACAAAACAAGAAAAACGAATCTATTCAACAAGTCTGCAACACGTCCTTAAGAGTTACATGATTTCACCCAATTTCAATGTGTAATTTCTCCAGTTCTGATCATTGTTTAGGTTGTTGGTAGCTTGGTCCAATGCCAAAACACAGTGAAATCTTTTTATAGCTTTAAACATGTTTTCTCCTCGAGAGAAACATGATTTCACTAAAAACATTATACTTTAAACATGCCTGTTGTACATGTGTGCAAACACTCAAAGCCTTAAAATAGGGTTTTCACCAATGTGTTTTTTGGTGAGAAACCTTCTATTTCAAGGTTCTGTGCGTTTTCAGACAAGTACAATATGAATTTATAGTGTTTCTGATGAAATCCCTCCTTTTAATGCATTTTCTCACAGAAAACGAGTCTCTCGCCATGGGAACATGGCTTTTTTGAAAAAGCATATTCTGGGCGAGAAATTGTGTTTTAAACAATAAAAACGACTCCCGGCCTTATTTAGTTCACATTTGTACTTTTGGTAAGCTAGCCCGTATTCATAACGCACTAAACCTTTTTATCGCGTTAAA